>NW_023621437.1:0-5486 GCF_014905685.2 Nematolebias whitei
TATAGTGCCATAGTATGCCCATGGGTACAGTTAGCTCTCAGATGGGCATGGCCTAGGGGCACTGCAAAGTACAAGATGGGCACCATAATTACATAATGATTATTGAGTGGCCTGTGTGTGGGCCATGCCCGTCTTGCACTTCTCGTGCCCCTTGTTTGTGCCCCTTTGGTGCCTTAGTATGCCTATGGGCATAACTAGGTGTCAGATGGGCATGCCAAGGGGCACTGCAAGGTACAAGACGGGCACCATAAATACTTAGTGATTATTGAATGGGCTGTGTGTGGGCAGTGCCCGTATGGTGTCACCATATGACCATGGGCCACCAGATGGACAGGGCCAAATTATTGAGTTTTTGGCTGCTGCTTGACACTTTTCTGCCTCTCCAGACTGTCCCGAGTCCAAATATGTAGTCCAATTTGGTCAAGCTTATAATAATTTGTCACCTAATTTAAATTGGGATTTAAGCTGCAGCTTGACACTTTTTTGCCTCTCCAGACCGCCCCGAGTTGGAATATGTAATATAAATCAGTATATGACATGTTCCTGTTTTTAGTTTTCTACATTTGTCTTGGAATCTAGCTGTTTTTTTTTTGTTTTGTTACCTTTTCCTTTTAGCCATCCTATTTGTTAAAAAAAAGGAAAAAAAACTGTAGTATGCTTTTTTATAACTGTTTATTGTTGTTGCTGTTGTCCATTGTTGTCATCTTTCTTTGTTGAAATCAGGTCTCTCTTGTAAATGAGTCCTCGAGGCTCAATGGGATTTACCTGTATAAATAAAGGTTGATTGATAATTGATGTTTGGCCTAATAATTAGAAATTACTTTTTTTTGGCCCATGTCTGCCTCGTTCATTGCCATGCCCATTGACCATGCCCCTCTGGTATCACTGTATGAGCATGGGCGTAGTTAGTACCAGATGGGCATGATATGGGGCACCAGAATATATTTTATTTTATATTATATATTTTATTTTATTTATATTTTTGATTGTATTATATATATCTTGTGTTTAGTTTATTTATTGTCATGTTTTTAAATGAAATTAATAAAATAAAAAAATAAAAAAAATGTATGAGATGGGCATGGCCAATAATTTGTGATTATGAAAGACCTATGTAATTAGCCATGCCCCTCTAGTGTCACCGTATGCACATGGGCATAGTTAGTACCAGATGGGCATGACCAATGGGCATTATATGGTACAAGACAGGCATGCACAATACTTTGTAATTTTGAATGGCCTGTGTGGGCAGTGCCCGTATGGTGTCACCACATGCCCGTCGGATTCCCTATAAGTAGATCAAATGACGAGCTCGTTAAGGTCAGATCTCGGCTTCTGAGTCACGTAGAGAGTCAAGACCAACATTCATGGATTTGTCTTGAGCCTGCGAACAACATATGTCGGCGCAGTGCAGTACGTGCACGTTCAAGGGCTCAAAACACACACCACCCATCCCCTCCATGGCCCATCCTCCCCCCACCAATAGGATCACCCCTCTACGGTAGAGGCCCCAAAGCCCACCAATTCACCAAAGATCACCAGGCCAGGGCCGGGCGCCAGCGCATGCACCAGCCCAAGATCTTGACAACCTACCCGCCAAGACCCAAGACTCCCAGGTCAAGCTGGGACCCCAGCCTGGGAGCAACACTCCCTGAGAACTCTGAGCCTGCGCCCACACCAAACCCACCCAGGAGCAACCAGACCACCAGGCCAGTAACCTGTGTCCACCGGTACAGACCGCCCAGAAGCCTGCATGCAGCCAGCAGAGGTCAACGCCCAGAACCACCAAGGCCACCTCCCCAGTCAAGCGCCATTGCCCCAGGCCCATGACCTCCCCCCATGTCCCCAGCTCCGATACACCCCCCCCACACACACACACACACACGCACACACATCAACAATGATGCCCCACGGGACAAAATCAAAACTGATGTAATCCAACAAAAGGTCTTTATACTGTTTAATACTAAGAGCATTTTTATTTTTTCCAATTCATGAGTATAGTTTTTTTTTGCTATACATAAAGCAGTAATAATCATGTGAATTGACTTTGTCTCCAAGGTGACATCATCTAAGTGGCCCAATAAGCAAACTGACGGAGAGAGTGGAATATTACATCTCAGACACTTTGATAAGTCTTCACATATCCAGCACCAAAACCTCTGAACAGGTGGACAGAACCAAAATGCGTGGATGTAATTGTCAAGAATATTGTCTGTACACTGTGAGCAAACATTAGATGTTGCGAAACCCATCCTGAACATCCGTTGACCTGTGTAGTGTACTCTATGAAGGATTTTGTATTGTATTAATTGTAAATTGGGGTTTTTAATCATCTTAAAAGTTCTTAGACATATCTGAGACCAGAAGTTTTGGTCAAAGTTGACTGACAAGTCTGTCTCCCATTTTACAATGGGAAGGGATATTGATTCATCTATTTTAATGAGTGTCCGGTAAACCTTAGATAATAATTTAGGAGGGTTAAGATTAAGGAATTCTAATACACTTGTTGATATTTCAATTCTATTGTTGTTAAGGTTAAATTTATTTTTTGTTATAGATTTAATTTGGGGCAACACGGTGGCGCAACTGGCAGAGCTGCTGTCTCTCAGCGAGCAGGTCCTTGGTTCAAACCCCAGTCCAGGGGCCTTTCTGGGTGGAGTTTGCATGTTCTCTCTGTGCATGCGTGGGTTTTCTCCGGGTACTCCCTTTTCCTCCCACAGTCCAAAAACATGCATGTTAGGTAACTCTAAATTGTCCCTAGGTGTGAGTGAGAGAGTGAATGGTCGTTTGTCTCGTTTGTCTCTATGTGTCCCTGTGATGGACTTGCGACCCTGTGTACCTCGCCCCTCGCACAGTGATTGCTGGACATGGGCACCAGCGACCCCCGTGACCCAAAATTGAATAAGCGGGTAAAGATAATGGATGGATGGATTTAATTTGTTGATATTCTAAAAAATTATTCTCATCAATCCCATATTGTGTTATTAATCTGTTAAATGGGATATAGTCTACTTCCTCATATATATGTTCCAAATATTCGATTCCTTTACACCTCCAACCTGGGAAGTCTATAATATTATTTTGTTGTAGGATGTCAGGGTTGTTCCAGATGGGTGTACGTCTGCATGGAATTAGTGAAGACTCTGTCATTTAAGGAACTCCCACCAAGCTGTCAGAGAGGAGCTGATATTGATGCTTTTAAAGCATTCCTGTCGTTTTATGTTTGAGCTAATGAATGGAAGGTCCGAGATCATTATATTATTGCAAAGTGTCTGTTCTACGTCTAGCCAGGGTTCATCAAGGGGTGTGTGTTTTATCCATCTTGAGATGTATTCTAGCCTGTTCGCTAGACAGTAATAATAGAAATTGGGTAGCTCTAGTCCTCCTTTATCTTTGGTCTTCTGTAGTGTTTTAGTTTAATACGTGGGGGTTTATCTTTCCAGAGAAATTTAGAGATGGAGGAGTCCAGGGATCTAAACCAGTCAGATGATGGTTTATTTGGGATCAATGAGAATAGATAGTTTATTCTAGGCACAACCATCATTTTTATTGAAGCAATCCTTCCAATGAGAGATAAGGGTAGAGACTTCCATCTAGCAAGATCATCCTCAATTTTCTTTAAAAGTGGGATGTGGTTTAGTTTTGTTAAATCTGCCAATCTAGGAGAGACTTTGATACCCAAGTACATAATATTCCCTGAGTGCAGTTGTGTAGTAAGTGAATTGTTGAAATAGCAATTAATTGGAAGAACTGTGGATTTTATCCAGTTTCTAGAGTAACCTGAAACTCTTGAAAAAAAGTTTATCAATCCAATAACCTGAGAGAGGGAGGTTTGTGAATGCTGGAGGAAGAGCAGCACATCATCAGCATATAGACTGATTTTGTGCATTTCTCTTCTGACAGAGCTGACCCGGATCACTGCTGCTGGAAACAAAGAATGACTCACAGCGACGGCTGCTGATAATCTTTGTTACATGAAGAACCTGAAGTTCCACTTCTTAGGAATGTTTTTCTGCATCTGTTTCCTCCTTCAGAGAAGAAAACACACGTGACAAAGTGACACCAACACAATCTTCTCTATATATACAGTCCTGTCACTGTTGGCAAAAAGCTCCACACTCTTTGTTTCCTTCAATCAGATGCTTTAGAAAGTACTTTCTGCACATTCACACACATTTTGAGGCTTTACAAGAACGAGCTGTGGCTCAAATCTCACATGTCCCTGTTTGCAGAACTTTTAGAAGTGGTGCTGATAAAGTGGAGTGATGTGGACGAGCCTAAATTCTCTGTGAGCTTCAACACAGTTCACACTTGCAGCAACAGCATCATTTCCCACCACAATAAAAGCACTGGAGGGTTTTTAATGCTGGACTTTTATTTTGGAGCTTTAGTGGAGGCGGTTCTTGTTGGACCTGAAGACAGGTGGGGCAGGGATATAGAGACTGTTAGGAACAGGCCACACTCTCATTCTTCACTGAGTCCCTCCCACCTGAAGAATGAGGCTCTGCAACTTTGTTGGAACACCTGAGCTGCAGGTAAACATCTGGACTTATGTGTCAGAAGTCACATGATGGAGGAGAGAAACTTGTTGACGTGGATCTGTTCCTGTCAGCGTCCAGCTGAACGCTGGGGTCACATTTCTGTCCTGCAGCCAGTCTCAGCGCTCATTAAATTAAGCCCCTCCCCCTGTCTCAGGTAGGCTCCTGACTCCGCCTCCTGTTTCCACATGTTGAATGAGTGTCCCGAATGTTTGCAGGTGAGAAGATGAGGATGTTGCTGCTGCTTTGTGCTGCAGAACAACTCGTGTGTTGGTTTGTTGTTCAGTGTGGACTCAGTCATTGTTTCTTGTCAGGATGTTGGAGACCAAAGTGGATCACTGCCTCCTGAAACTCTGAGCTCAAAGGATTTATAGCATCTCATGCAGCCACTGTTCTAGAAACTTCTCATCACTCTCACTGTCACTCTACATGCTGACACACACAGCATTCTGTGGCTGTTTGCATCTGCAGGACAAAAATACAGAAAACGTTACAGTTTACATTGTAGTGAAAGTTGTTCCGGTCACTGTGGAGGCGTGTCCTGTGTTCACTTGTATCAGGTTAAATGGTTTCAGTTTCCTGCTCTGGTTTGAAACTGGAAATACTCCAAGTCATGAATGAAGCTCGTGTTTAAATGGTGCCTGTGCAGGAACAAGAACTTCTTAGAGTTTGTCTTTTTGTGTCACAGAGAGAAAAGTCCCTCAGAGACTCTGAGAGGAGAAGAAGAATGTTGAGTCAGCACTTTCTCTGATCCACATGTGTCCTTTGATCTTCTTCTTCTGTCCACACTAAATGGAGTCTGAACACACTGAACACCGGCGACCCCCGTGACCCAAAATGGAATAAACGGGTAAAGATAATGGATGGATGTTTGTAGGAGAGTTGGAGGCGTTCCTCGGTCTGGCAGCAACCTGCTGGGTGTTTCAGTCACCTGATGGAACAAGG
>NW_023621438.1:0-4315 GCF_014905685.2 Nematolebias whitei
TGTGGCAGTGACATGAAGAAAAGTGAGCGAGACATTTTCTTCTAAATGACATCACTTCATCATTCTCCTTTCTGGCAGCAGTAAAGAGAAGCAGGTGAAGTGTGAGAAAATAAATCAACATCAAGTGTCTGAAATTGCTCGCTGGTACTGGGAGGTGATTTTAACTTTGGTCTAGATAACAAAATAGACAGGCTGAATGCAGTAGGAGCTCAACGCAGTTGGCATTCCATAAATGTAGTTATACAGTACATGAGTGATTATGGACTCTGCGATGCATGGCGGTCTCTTCACCCTAATAGTAAAGAGTATTCTTTCTTTTCACATGTGCATCACTCTTACTCTCGTTTGGATTATTTTATAATCAGCAACTCATTGCTGACCAACATTTCAGACACTAAGATACACCCTATTGCTGTCAGTGATCATGCACCAGTTACTTTAAATTTAGATAATAAGAAAGAAATCCCAAAAAGTATAAACTGGAGATTAAATACCTCACTGCTTATGGATGAAGAATTTATACAATACTTTAAAAATGAATGGACATCGTATTTAGAGTTTAATGACTTGCCAGGTACATCAGCGTGTACACTCTGGGAGGCTGGGAAAACAGTTATGAGAGGGAAAATAATATCCTACGCAACAAACAAAAAGAAAAAAGAAAATAAACGTATTGAGGATTTAGAGAAATCTATCAAATTATTAGAAAGTTTACAAGGAGAGGAAACACAGACAAAACTACGCAAGATAAAATTAGAACTAAATGAATGTATTGACAAAAAAAACAAATTCTTAGTACAAAGACTTCGCTTGGAACATTTTGAACACAGTAATAAATCCGGTAGCTTTTTAGCTAATCAACTCAAATTAAATAAAGAAAAAACGTCTATATATGGTATTAAAGACACAAATGGTAACATAACTTATGACGAGGAAAAAGTAAATAGTGTTTTTAGAGATTTCTATAAAACTCTATATACTCCACAAATAAACCCAACAGATGAAGATATTAATCAATTCTTGGAGAGAGTAATACTTCCAAAACTAGACAGTAGTCAATCTTCAGAACTAGACTCACCATTAACATCAGATGAGCTCCGTGAAGCCATTAAAAACATGCCTAATAAGAAATCTCCAGGCCCAGATGGATATCCAGCAGAATTTTATAAAGAGTTCTGGAACATCCTGGAACCAATATTTCACAGAATGCTACATGAGTCAGAAGAAAATGGCAGGTTTCCAACACATATGAACTCAGCCAACATTAGTCTACTATTAAAACCAGGCAAAGACCCAGTACTACCTACCAGTTATCGCCCCATCTCTCTTATTAATGTAGATGTTAAAATAATTAGTAAAGTCCTCTCTAAAAGATTAGAGAAAATAATTCCTCTCATTATTCATCCTGACCAAACTGGATTCATAAAAGGAAGACACTCGACCACAAATACACGCAGATTATATAATTTAATAGAGTATTCATATAGTAAAAATATTGAAACGGCTATTTTGTCTTTGGACGCAGAAAAAGCATTTGATAGGGTAAACTGGAAATTTTTATTTTCTACATTGAGTAAATTTGGTTTTGGGGACCATTTCATTAATTGGTTAAAAATATTATATAACTCACCAAGAGCATGTGTCAGGACAAATAATCAAATATCTTCAAGCTTCTGTTTACAGAGGGGGACCAGGCAGGGATGTCCACTTTCACCTGCACTATTTGCTATTTTTATTGAACCTTTAGCAGCAGCAATAAGACAAACTGCTGATATTAAAGGTATACTGTGTAGAAATATAGAACATAAAATTAGTCTTTATGCTGACGATGTCTTACTTTTTCTTCAGAACACAGAAAAGTCAATATCTAATGTTATCGAATTAATAAACTCATTCTCAAAAGTTTCTGATTATTCTATAAATTGGTCAAAATCCACAGCTCTTCCAATAAACTGCGTGTTTAATACTTCTCTCAATGAACGACTACAATCAGGTAACATTACATACTTGGGCATTAATATTTCTCCTAGATTAGAAGACTTAATAAAATTGAATCATATCCCAATTTTAAAGAACATTGAAGATGATCTTACTAGATGGAAATCTCTGCCCATATCACTTATGGGAAGAGTTGCCTCAGTAAAAATGATGGTCCTGCCGAAAATAAACTATTTATTCTCAATGATTCCAAATAAACCTTCAACTGAATGGTTTAAGTCACTGGACTCTTTGATATCTAAATTCCTTTGGAAAAACAAAACTCCACGTATTAGCTTAAAAGCATTACAGAAATCTAAAGATACCGGAGGGTTAGAACTTCCCAACTTCTATCACTACTATTTAGCCAATAGGTTACAATATATCTCAAAGTGGTTAAATCCAAATACATTAGATGAAACTTGGATAGACATAGAACAAACTTTATGCAATAATATTAAGATTTCAGATCTACCGTTTATTAGTACAAATATAAAAAGACATGTTTGCTTTAAAAGCATCAATATTAGCTCTTCTCTGACAGCATGGTGGGAGTATTTGAAAATGACAAAATCTTCACTACTCCCCTGTAGACATACACCCATCTGGAACAATCCTGACATCCTACAAGAAAATAATATGTTAAATTTCCCAGGTTGGAGAGTCAAGGGAATTGAACGTCTGGAACACATATATGAAGGTGTAGACTTTATTCCATTTAATAATTTAATAATACAATTTGACATTGAAAATAAATACTTCTTACAATATCAACAAATTAAGTCTATCATAAAAAAGAAATTTAAGCTTAATAAAACTTTGTTAGAAACACCAATATGTGTGTTAGAGTTCCTTAATCTTAAATCCCCCAAATTATTATCTAAAATATACAAGAAATTGTCTAGAATCAATGACTCCATAATGTTACCTGTTGCAAAATGGGAGTCAGATTTATCAATCAATTTTGACCAAAACACCTGGTCTCAAATATGTTTAAGAACATTTAAAATGACTAGAATCTCCAACTTACAATTAATACAGTATAAAGTTCTTTATAGAGTACATTATACAGGTCAGCGAATGTTTCGGATGGGATTTACATCATCTAACAACTGTTCACAGTGCACAGGCAATATTCCTGATGATTATATCCATGCACTCTGGTTCTGCCCACCCGTTCAGAGGTTCTGGGTCCAGGTTTGTGAAGACTTGTCTAAATGTCTGAAATGTAATATTCCACTCTCTCCGTCTGTTTGCTTATTGGCTATCTTGGAAGATGTTACCCTGGAAAAAAATACATGTCGCATGATTTTCACTGCCTTATGCATCGCAAAGAAAACCATACTCCTGAATTGGAAAAATAAAAATAATCTTAGTATTAATCAGTATAAAAATCTGCTGTTAGATCATATTAGTCTTGAAACAGCATCTGCCGACACATTGGATCAATCTCTGTGGGCTCCTTTGATCGGCTCCGTTACATAGTGAGGGTGGGTAGTCTGAGATCTGACCTTGTGGGGCCATGGGGTTGATGTGGAGGTGGGTGTATGGGTTTGGGGCCCCGGGGGGGTTGCCGGGGGCTGGGCTCTTGGGGGTACCTGGGCAGGGGGGCACTGCTTTCCCTCTGGGGAGGGCCTGGGTGGTTCTGGGGGATGTCTGCTGGTGGCTGCATGCAGGCCCTCAGGTGGTCTATGGCGGCGGTCGTGGGTCACCGATCTGGTAGCCTGGCTGTGCTGATGTGGGTTCGGGGTGGGCGCGGGGGCTTGGGGTTCTGGGGGCTTGTCGCCCCCGGGCTTGGGCCTGTGGGGTTCGGGGATCTTGGGCTCTGGCGGGCGGGTTGCCGGGCTCTGGGCCGGCTTGCGTTCTGGTGCCCGGTTCTGGGTGGGGGCCTTCGGCTCGCTGGTGGGTTGTGGGTCATGGGCTGGGGGGTTGGGTGTTTGGGGGCGTGACCAGTAGCCCCTAGGAGGGGGTAGTTTGACCCAGCCTAGGTGTCTAGTGTGCTATGTGTTTTGAGAGATGTCCGAATGAGGGGTGGGTGTAGTATTTCTTCTGGAGTGGGGATGGGGTGGATGTCCTTGGGGGCGGCCCGGGACTGTGCATGGCCGGCTGGCTGGCCCCTTTCCTGTGGTGGGGGCTCGATCCCGGTGCTTCCTGGCACTGTCGGCGGTTGGGCGGGCGCTCTTGGCCGGGTCGTCCTGGTGGGGTTTGGCTCCATCTGGTAGCGGGCTGACTGCGATCTGTGGGGGTCCTGGTGGCCCTCGGGTGTGTAGGCTGCTGGTGCAGCTTCTGGCGGCCCTCGGGGCTCTGTCCCTCTCTGGTCTGGAGCTCAGCGGGCCTG
>NW_023621438.1:4415-5484 GCF_014905685.2 Nematolebias whitei
GGGGGGGGGGGGGGGGGGGGGGGGCTGTTGGGTCAGTGGGGGAGCTGACCCCCTGTGGGAGCATTTGCTCTCACAGTTATTTCTCCCCATCCCTCACCATGCACCTCCACCCTCTTCATTTCAATTCCATACATTTAGGGTTGTTTGGGCTCGGGTGTGCTGCAACAATTTTACATCTTTGTTGACCATAGCCACCTGGGACTCAATTTTATTGTACACCTTAGACATTCATTCATAACATCCTCATGACATTCATATATAGGAATTTGAGGTGGGCACATGGCTATGGGTGGTGGGATGACCTTACTCTCACCCCCTGTGCCTGTGCTCACAACGGTTGCATTTAGACACTAGGGTTTGGATAGAGTTGGGGTGGAGGGGAAACTGGCACCATGCCAGCCTTTGCTCCTTCTTCTTTCCTTTTTAATGGCACTATACAACAACACACATCAACAGCACATCTAGGGGTGGGGGTGTATGTGTCGGGGTCTTATTTTTAGTTATTTATTTATTTTATTTTATTTTTTTCTCCTCTTCCTACCCACCTAGTTCCCTGACTGCCATTCCGGGGGTGGGGTCCGGGAGAAGGGCAGGCCGTCGGGTGTTGACCAGGACTATGTGGGGGTTCAGGGTCTGGGGGTTGCCATGGGCGGTGTTGGCGCTGTGCTCTCCCTGGGGTTGTTTGGACCCCCTGAGCTTGGCTCTTGGGTGCCATGGTTGGCCCGCTGGCCAGGGTGGCTGCCGGGGCCTGGCGGGCGGTCGGCTGGGGGTGCGTGCTTGGTTGTTGGCGGTGTGTGGGGGTGGTCGGTGGCGTGTCCTCTTCATGGTGGGGGGGTATCCTGTCGGCGGGGCATGGCCTGGGCCGGGTCTGGGGTATTGGCTCTTCTCCACTCAAGAATGAATGGGTTTACCTCCTGGGTTTGGGCATGGGCTGCCCCCTGTAGAGGGCGGGTACATGTCTTGGACCTGGGGGGTATAGAGTGTGTATCGGGAATAAGAATGAAATGTATCGTTATTGTATGTCTTTGAGTGAATGAATGTGAGATTGAGGTTGGGATAGTGTGATTGT
>NW_023621439.1:0-5480 GCF_014905685.2 Nematolebias whitei
ACAGTCAGAAAAATGAAGAACTCGTGAAAAATGTATGAATATATCCACCATATGACATACTACATTTGGTGGCCCGTAACGTGCTCATAAATGACTGTGTATTTCGTGTAAAGATTGTTTTTTACATGTTGGCATAAAGAAAAATAACAGTTGTCAGCTGTGATTGAACGCAGCGCGCTGAAGAAGCTGCGCCGCTTTGAAGTCAAAACGCTGCATGTTTTAAGCGTTGGGCTAGTGATGTTAAAAGCTGAAATAGTGTCATATGTCTTGTGAAAGCTGAAATTGTACGTCTGTTATGTGTAGCTAAGCTTATGAGCTGTGGAAAACGTTATTCTGTTTAAACTGTGGTCCAAACGGACGGAGGTCCGGTTGTTGGACCGGCTCGGTTCTGAAAAAAGTTCGAACGAGTTGTTTTAAACGGTTTAAAAGACGTTGTGCCACGGAGCGCCGACTCCGTGCAGCTCAGAGAGTTAAATCGTTACAATTTTTAACAGAAAAAGTGCATTTTGACAGTTTATAAGACGAAAAAGTGACGAACTTATTTCAGGCTGAATCTAGCATGCTAGTTGCTGAAACGCTTTCTGATTGGTTGAATTTTGCTGTTGTGGAGCGCTCTGATTCGCTGAGAGGTTGACTGACGTGGCTACGTCATTTCCTCTCACCCCTGCGCTGCTCTGTCATTGGTGATTTCAGTCACGTGACCCGGAAATGAAAATTCGTTTTCATAGGGAAATAAAATCTGCTTTTTAAAGCTGAAAAGCGCTTTAAAAGTGTATTTTGACACGCTGGTTAAGTTCTTCGAAGCATACTCGCTGAAATTTTGCCACGTTAGGGTTTAAAATCCGTCATTAAATGATGTTTTTGAACAACGCTAGCGATGCTAATTTTAAGCTAACAGCTAACGACCGGATGAGTGACGTGTCACGTCACTTCCTCCATGTCGGATGTAAAGTTGCGACCGGAGCCTTCACTACGCTTAAAATCACTAAATAAAGCTGCATATGTCCCAGAAAACTCATGTTCATGCATAACAGTCGTGCTTGTTGAAACAACGCCACGTTTACGCTTAAATTCGTTCACAAATGTTGATTTTAACCGAGTTTAGCCGAAGCTAACTTTAAGCTAAGCGGCTAACAACAGGATGTCAACCGAACGTCACAGGAAGTCGTCATAGACTCCTGCTGGTAGAAAGCTAAACACTGCCCCCTCCTGTAGAAACTTTAAATCACAGTTTCACTTCAGTTTTAGGTTTAAAGAGTGAAATTAAACGTTTTTATTTTTCTGTAAGGCATTTTTGAGTTAATAAACGTTCCTCAAAGATGAATAATTACTGTTATCTTGCATTTAAAAAGTAAAAAAGGTATTTATGCAAAGAGCATCTACCGAACACATTTTATTCACTGGTAATTCCTTAAAGAAAAGGTACAAAATAAAATCAGAAACTTTTTAAAAGATACGGTTCAAATATTCACAGAGTTGAAAAGTTTACTCATTTTGCTTGAAAGATAATACATGTTTAATTGCTAGATCACTAAATAAGAGTAAACTTATCAGGAAAAAGAAACTTTTCTGTTTAAGTTACCACCTAAAAATAAATCTTCCTATTTAACTTTAAATAGAGGATGAGACAGGAGAACAGGAATAACAGTTTTCCTGAAGGAAGGACTGATTAATCCTGATACATCATCAACTTTTCTTTTTCTTTTCACCACTTAGTTCTATGAGTAACTGTTAAAATAGCAAATTTCTGGAACAGAACGGTTTAAAAAACACTTTAAACTGATTTGCTGTGAGACTTTTAGAAAAAGTGCAGGTTTATTAAAAATTCAGTGCTTTAGAGTAAAATACACTAAAAAGAGCTTGGTAACTGGTACCTGTTGAAAAATAAGCACATACAAGTAACACTGCCGAGAGCATTTACTTAAATATTCATGAATTGGGGTAAAACCTGAGAAAGGTACCCACATTTGAATAAGTTGACTTATAACAGTACTTTTGTGTAAACCCAAACAGCTAAAATAGTGTGAAAACTCATTGACTCGAATACAAATATTTACCTGTAAAATATCTGAAGCTTGCAACTGTTTTTAACAGATAAAGTGCTACACAGTGAAAAACATGACAGGTGTGTTAGGAAAAGATTTTGATGCTTATGGGATAAGGGACTGTTTAAAGAATGCGTTAGCGCTTCTGACAGATTCCTTACATCCACAGATCAAGCAGGCGGAGAGCATGAACCCAAAAGAGTTATTGGACAATCTGAAGGAGGTCGCAGAAAGCGTGACCTCTACAGAAATTACAAAGTCAAGTTATGAAAAGCTGGCTAAAATCGCAATTTTGCTGAAAGAATCATTCTATACGGTTGTTGAGAAAGCTGATTACCTTGCAATAAGGTTAGACAGTGAAAAAGAGGTTGTTCAGAGAATTGAAGAACACTTCCTTCAATTTAAAAGTGAACACGAAGTCCTCACAAAAAAACATTCTGAACAGATGTTTCAATCACAGCAAAATGCAAATGCAGAAATTGATTCGCTGAATAGCAAAATAGATGTGCTTAACAAAGATCGGGAAGAACTCAGAATGGATAAACACATATTGCAACAGCTAAAGATGCGTGTGGAAAGTGATTATCATACATCACAGGAACGCTTAAAAGCATGTGAGGAAAAACTAAGAGCAGCAACAAACAAGATTTCTGACGTGGGGCGAGTTTGTCTGGAACTCAGAGAAGACCGTGGACAGAGTCCAGGTCACCCACAAACACCTCAGAAAGATATTGTTGCACCTCCTGCTCGTAATCCACCCTCACCTAAAATGGTAGGAACAGACCTGAACAGGTCTCCTCCACAAAACATGCAACAGAGTGCATGGAAACTGTCTCCTTCAATGGATGATTTGCAAAAAATCTCAAAATATGTACGACGTTTTGTACCTGGACCGATGGGCTCATCTGGAACAAAAGCGTACCTCAGAGAACTGGAGTTCAGATTGAGATCTTATCCTAATGCTACGGTAGAGGATAGGATCAGTCTGATAAGACTCACTTCGGACAGAGAGGTGTTTACCTTCATCGAGCGTCTACCTGATGCAACGAGAAGGGATTACAACCTTCTGTGTGAAGCTTTGATCAGAGAGTACGACTCCTGCACAGGACCAGCTGGATACCCAGCCGCTGACAAGGTCAAGCAGGGCAAGAATGAACATCCAAAGGTCTATTACAAAAGAATCTTCCAAGCTTATTTTGGTTACAGAAATGAAACCGGAATGGAGGAAGAAGAAAATTTTAAATTTGTTTTCAGCAAAATCTCCACACTGACATACGCATGTCAGTACAAATTATGGCAAATTTCAGGGAAAAATCCATAAATGAGATTAAACAGTGTGCTGTGAATGTGTTCGAGGCACGTTCTCATGCTAAGACGCCCATAGAGGTGTTTCCTGGTGTAAAGGTTAAACCCCACTCCCTAGAAATGGAAGGAAGGTGCGCGCCACCTCCTCCTAAGACAGGCGAGAAAAGGCAGTATTTTCAAACTAACGAACCACGTAATGAAGGTGCATGCTGGGACAAAAAGGCTCCTCTTTCAGAGGATGAACGTGATTGTCGTACATGGGACATGCGCAGGACGCAAGGATATGGGATCCAAGAGGACCCATATTATCAGGGGAAATCCGAAGAGGAACCCCCAAAAGACGTACCTAGCCGCATCCCACCTCGGACGAAACGTCCCGAGGCGAAAAAATCACAAAAGTTCCAGGAACAAGGCCCTAAACCTCTGAGCTCGGAAGAGACAGAGGAAATACAAAGGTTTTTAGACACTTTGATACACGCTGAAATGGGAACCCGACCAGGAGCACTATGTAGTGATGCGATCGCTACTAACTCTGACGGTGCGAATGACAACATTACAGATGTCGGTGTAACACACCAAGACATTGCTGCTGCCTCCAAGAACCCCTCATCGGACGAAGGGGGGATAAACTCACACACAAACGATGATGAGTCATCGCAAACTGAAAACTTAGAACCTGACTTTCATGATTTTGAACTAGGCATTCCAGTTCTGGGAGGACTCCCAGACAACCTGGCACCGAGTCAAGAAGCTGGGCCAGTATGTTTCACGAAACCATCACAGGCCATCGCTCTTTTCTCAACCAATGACGTCGACCAAGGACCTCAAACCTATGGTGCCTTGCCCATAGACAGGTCCGACGACTCAGAAAAGGATTCGTTGGAGCTCCCCATGGAGCAAGAACCCTCATCAATCTCATCACAGATTGAACAGGTGGTCGCTCAAGCCGACACTCTGACATCTGACGAAGAAAGAGACAAACCTCGCCAAGTTCTTTTAAAATATGAAAAGTCAATTTCAACTGACCCAGACATCATCCAACTTCAGAAGTTGGATGATCCTGCAATTAACTCGATGATACTGTATCTGACTGACCCAGACAAATACACTCCATCGAAAGTCAAACTGGATTCCGATCCAGACCTAAAAGTCCTCTTTCAGCTGCGCAAACAGTTAAAACTACTCAAGGACAACCTAACTTTAGCTCATGGAGCGACGTCCTCACCCGTGTTCGCAGTCTCCCATGACCGAAGGGGGGTGACGCCAGTTAGGATAATGCTACCAGACGCGATAACATGATCAAATCTGACATTTAGAGTGAGTGGCGCACCGAAACGTTGTTTCCTAGTTGCTTAATCACTGCTTTTGTCGATGTTGAAACGTTGTTTTACTGGTTGCTTAGTCACTGCTTTTGTCGATGTTGAAACGTTGTTTTACTGGTTGCTTAGTCACTGTTTTTGTCGATGTTGAGACATCGTTTAATTGGTTTTTGGTATTGTTTTCGAACACCCCAGGCAAGAATGAATTTTGTTGTGTAGTTAAGTTAGAGACTAAGAGGCCTTTGACCATGCCAACATGCAGTTCATTCGTTAAATTGCAATCTTTGCGGAGTCAATGTATATTATTGCTACCTTGAGTACCATAATCTACATTGATCTCACAACGCTTAAGCCGAACCTACTCGAACAATTCTATTCGGGGGGATAGCTAATTCTTTTTGATAAGTCTCGCCATAGACTTCCAAAACATTTATGGGGAAACCAAACACCCAATCTCAAGTCGTTCGTCTAAAAGACAACAGACAATTACACCAAACTATATTTTACCATGTAAAGCTAACTTAAACCAAGTTAGAAATGGAAAAATAGTTTGGAACCCTTTTCTATAGGCATAAACCCCTGTAGTTACCCTTTTCAGCATGCTCCACCCCTTAACTGGTAGTTGTAGCTGTTCCCAACCATAATAGCTTACACACCAGGTGCATATAGTTTAAGGCCTTATGTAAAATCCCCTTCATAAGCCCACCTTAAACCACATAATTGCATGACACATTGAACCAGAACGGCACAGGCTGGACGTCGCTGGAGACAACCTTCGCTGGAGGCGACCTGCAATCCTGACGTTGGTCTC
>NW_023621440.1:0-5476 GCF_014905685.2 Nematolebias whitei
GCGTGTTGTGGCCTACGCCAGCAAAACAATGGCAGGCCCTGAATTACGGTATTCAGACTGTGAGAAGGCTCTATTGACCACTGTGTGGGCAGTGAAACATTTCTCCTGCTATATTGGTGGACAGAGGATAATTGTTGAGACACAACACCAGCCAGTAACGTTTCTGAACAGCCAACGCATCAGAGATGGTGTGGTGACAAACTCACGGGTAGCCACATGGCTTATGGCACTTCAAAGTTTTAACCTAGACATCCGCTACGGTCAAAATAAGAAGTCACACTTGGGCACTGATTTGGCAATCTGCCAAGAGTGTACACAGGATGTACCAGCCACCCAACAGCCGGTTGTGAGCAAACCCTCAGCTGCTGAGGACCCGAATCACCACTTCTTTGATGGCAATATCTGTAAAGATATGGCGACATTGTACGTGGATGGATGCTCATTCCACCACGAGAAAATCTGCAAAGCAGGTGTTGGAGGAGTTCTCCTCCAAGACCTGGAACAGGTCACATTTGGCTATAAATTGGGCTCTCAGTCTTCTCAGTACGCTGAGATAGCTGCAATCCTAATAGGCCTACAGATGGCAGTGGAACGCTCCATCCAGACGCTAGTCATCTGCACTGACTCTAACTATGCTCGACTGAGTTTCTTGTGTCATCTCGCTCTGTGGAAACAGAACGGTTTTCTCACAAGCAACAAAAAGGTGGTAAAACACAAAGAGCTTTTCATGACATGTGATCACTTGGTGACATCACATGATCTACAGATCTTCTGGAAGAAAGTTCCAGGACACTCCAGAGTCCCAGGCGATGACAAGTACTACAATGACCTTGCAGACTCCCTAGCCAAGGAAGGAGCCGTTGACGGACCCACGTGGTCCTTTGACCCCTCCTGGCTACTCAACACTCAGTCGTCACAAGCTACAACTGAGGTAATGGCAGTCACACGCGCACAAGCTGCAGCTAAACCTGCTGATAACACAGTTTCTGTGCGCCCAATGCTGACTGACCCAGACATCATCCAACTTCAGAAGTTGGATCCTGCAATTAACTCGATGATGTTGTATCTGACTGACCCAGACAAATACACTCCATCGAAAGACGAGCTGGATTCCAATCCAGACCTCAAAGTCCTCTTTCAGCTGCGCAAACAGCTAAAACTAGTTAAAGGCATCCTAACTTTTGCTCATGGACGGACGTCCTCACCTGTGTTCGTGGTCCCCCATGACCACAGGGGGGTGATGTTAGTCCATGCACATGACCTTCCGTCCGCAGGACATAAGGGTGACAATGCCACGCTGAAAGCATTAAAACAGATTGCTTATTGGCCTGGAATGAAAAAGGATGTCAAGGACTACATAAAAGGGTGCCTGATCTGTGGCCAGTTTCAACCATCCAGACCACTTCACAGAGCACCACTGCATAGTAGAGGCATTGCATTTCCATGGTCGGACCTCCAGATTGACTGGGTCGGACCACTCACTAAGACCTCTAGAGGAAATAAATATTTTCTCACGGTAACCTGCGCGTTTACCAAATGGGTAGAATGTCTACCAGCCCCTAATGACACAGCACAAACCACTGCTATGTTATTAATGAATCATGTATTTTCAAGGTTTGGACTTCCCCTTAGGGTGAACTCAGACCAAGGTACACACTTCACAGGTGAAGTAATGAAGGAACTGTGGAAGACGCTAGGCGTCAAAGCCAACTTCCATATTGGCTACCACCCACAGGCTTCAGGCCAGGTTGAGAGAGCAAACAGGACTGTGGTGAGTATTTTGAAAAAATACGTAGCCGCAAACCACAAGGACTGGGACGTGAAACTCCCTCTGGTCCTCATGGCCATAAGGGCCACTCCACACACGTCGACTGGCATCGCTCCTTTCGAGATGATGACGGGTCGACAAATGACTCTCCCTCTGCACCTGTTGTACCAACCAGGCGATGCTGCCATGGCAACAGCCTACACCACACAACAATACATGAAAGACTTGGAAAGACACCTTAAAAACACTTTTGCTTTCGCACAGAAAAACCTGGAAAAATCAGCTGAAGGACGCAAAGCGTACTACGACCAAAAGGCCTCTCACGAGGAACTCCAAGTGGGAGACAGGGTCTGGTACTACACGTTTGCACCCAAAACTGGGAGAAGAGAGTCCGGGACCGGAACTCTCGCCCGTAAGCTGATGCCCAGATGGACTGGACCCCATCTGATAATCGACAAAGTGTCTCCAATTATCTACCAGATAAAAATCAGTAAAGGCCAAAAAGAGCCAACTGTTAAATGGGTACATCGAAACCAGGTTAAACAACACAAGGCGTGCAACAACTCCTCAGGAGACAAAGATCTCACAAAATCTGACCTCGTGGGAATAAGGGTCATCCAAGCAGAAGATAACTAATGGATAAGAAACTTAACCATAGTTTAAATTCACAGGACCTACCCTTGACCATTACGAAGCTAAGACCTATCTCTTTGTGTTTCCATAGGACAATGATGATACCACTGCTGGTAATCTTCACCCTCTTGGGTGCCACCCAAGAAGAGCAAGCCGAGGTCGTAACCCTTGGGCCCACCTCGGGCATCGCTCTGCGGGACCAGCAGGGACTGCTCATCACAGATTGCCGCCTATACACTCGAAAGGTCTTCGTCCGCTTCGACCCCCAAACCGTGGTCCAACAACACATTAACATTAAAAATGAGTGGTTAAACAGGCCATGGTACACAGTATCCCTAGAGGGTGCTAAAGCAGAGATCCAACACATCCTAAAACAACTACATAAATTTACTTACACTCAACAAGAGTTGGGCGGAATAAGTACAAGGCAAAAGCGCGGCATCGGCGGACTTTTGCTTGCTGCATCGTCACTAGGATCACTGTTCAGCCTAGGTTTGTCCGCATACAACACTGTCAGTATAACGTCCCTGAAACAACATGTGTACGAAGTAGAGAGCGAGGTCCCAAAGATCCGAGCGCAAATGAACCTTCAACTAACACAATTGACACAGGTAACTAAAACCGTAAAGGATACTGTTCTAGTGCTGAATACTCACACCCAAGAGATCAAAGCCCTCGTAATAGCGGTAAATGAGTTAGCCCTTAAGGTTGAAGCGGATTATGCTGTCGCACACCTAATGGATAGGATTTTTGCTGACATACTTAGAGATATCAGTTCGTCGGTAGATACACTAGCCACCGGTAGGATCCCACCGTATCTAGTCTCTCTACAGATGGTGAACGACATCCTCAGCTCCGCTACGCACGAAAAAGTTACGCAAACACAGGCACACCTGGCTTACACTCTCGGTAGCGCAATCCCAATCTACGTCAATCACAAAACATTTGAAATGGCGTTCATTATCAACCTACCGATAATTCCCTCAAACGGCATATATAGACTCAGGGACGTCGTAAATGTTGGCAATTGGCACGGCGAAAACCATGTTCAAATTGACACACCAAGGATGGTTGCGTACCACGACGACAACCCCTCAGTTTACCTAGCTCCAAACCTGCAGATGTGTGTTCTCACTCGGGAGATACACTATCTGTGCCCGAGCAAACCGTTTATGTGGAATAAAACCGCGGGCATATGCGGATTAACACCTATTCCGGAAAATTCTAAGTGCTCAACGACCGTAACGCCTCGACACCTGGCTAAAGATGCAAAAGCGGAAATAATTGGCTCTCGTTGGCTAGTGAACGCTCCTCAAAGAAAGGCGATCATAGCCTACGACCAACCCGGGGCAAATAGACCTTTGACGTTACCGGACAAAACGATGTGGATCAGTGTTCCCCAGGGAACAACCATACACATTGGTGATTTGACGCTCTATCACCTCGATCCGGAACGATGGGACGCGACTCTGGATGACTCAGAGTACCTGGGAAATATGTCTATAGACATAGATCCAGAGACTCTGGGAAGGATCCGTTTTGAAGGCACCCAAGTCGTCGACGTGGAACCAATAAACCGAGTTCTCAAGTCCCTCAGGTCCACAACTCAGAACCCGATCCAACCAATTACCTATGCGTGGTCGAGCGCGGACACATTAATCATAGCCCTGCTAATGACGATAACCCTCGTATTGTGTGGGATACTCGCATCCCTGTTCCGGGGCCAAACGTCACTCCGAGTCGACGTGGATCGCCATGCAGCGCACCTCGATATGATTATGCCTCGCGTAAGCGGGTCCGCAAAGAAGCCACTCACACGGGACAGCGCGACTGAAACTGACAACCAGGGTGAGGAGAAGCAGTGAAACGATGTTTCTAGATGCTTAGTCACTACTCTTGTCGGTGTTGAAACGTTGTTTAGTTGATTTTGGTTGTTTCTGTGGTAAGAATGTATCTTGTGTGTAAGTTAAGTTAGAGACTAAGAGGCCTTTAACCATGCCAACATGCAGTTCATTCGCTAAATTGCAATCCTTGCGGAGTCAATGTATATTATTGTTACCTTAAGTACCATAATCTACATTGATCTCACAACGCTTAAGCCGAACCTGCTCGAACAATTCTATTCGGGGGGATAGCTAATTCTTTTTGATAAGTCTCGCCATAGACTTCCAAAACATTTATGGGAAACCAAACACCCAATCTCAAGTCGTTCGTCTAAAAGACAACAGACATTTGAACCAAACTATATTTTGCCATGTAAAGCTAACTTAACCCAAGTTAGAAATGGAAAAGTAGTTTGGAACCCTTTTCTATAGGCTTAAACCCCTGTAGTTACCCCTTTTCAGCATGCTCCACCCCTTAACTGGTAATTGTAGCTGTTCCCATCCATAATAGCTTACACACCAGGTGCATATAGTTTAAGGCCTTATGTAAAATCACCTTCATAAGCCCACCTTAAACCACATAATTGCATGACACATTTGAACCAGAACGACACAGGCTGGACGTCGCTGGAGACAACCTTCGCTGGAGGCGACCTGCAATCCTGACGTTGGTCTCCACTCTTCATCCAGTGGCCGCTTCTTCAGTTCAACCCAAGGGTACCCCTCTGTATGCTGATTAATCAACACTTCTAATCGTTGTGGATTTACCATTGTGGATTATATGACTTTTTCCAGTGGATTACAGACTCTGTTTTCAAGGGGTTAAAGCATTGCTACAATGGAATTATCGAGACGATATGGAATTATAATCAACACAATGGAATTACCAAGAACATTGTGGAATTACCTTGACTTTTGTTTTCCTTGCTGGATTACTTTTGACTTTTGTTTTCCTTGCTGGATTACTCTTGACTCTTGTTTCTTTGCTGGATTACATCAAGCTTCAAGGACAGTCGAAGGCGTAAGTCCATAGTTGGAATTCATCCCCATGGACAGGTGATGATTTCCAAAGGGGGGACTGTAGTGGACTAGGCCCATGTCAAAAACTAAGTCTAAGGTCAAAAATCTTGACCTTAAGAACCTTGTGGGACAGGAACTGTCATTTCATTGATTTGAATCCAGAAATACAGGT
>NW_023621441.1:0-5476 GCF_014905685.2 Nematolebias whitei
TGCTACTCCGGTCTCAAAAACGTCTTTCTAGCTATTTAAAAAAAACTCGTCCGAACCTTTTCAGAACCGAGCCGGGCCAGAACCGCGTCTGGACCGTCTTTAAACAGAATAGAGCGTTTCCACAACCCAGCTTTTAGTTACCATAACAGGCGTACAATTTCAGCTTTCCCAAGACTTATGACACTATTTTAGCTTTCATAACATCGCCAGCGTAATATAGCGTAAACATGCAGAGCCAAGCTCCAAGCGCGCAGCTCCAGCACGCTGCGTAAACATGCAATGTTTTGACTGCTACTTTCCACATGCCAACACGTAAAATCAATCTTTACACGAATACACAGTCCATTTTATGAACACGTGACGGGCCACCAGAATGTAGATGAACAGATGCTCAGATATATTCATCAATTAACACGGATTCCTCATTTTTCTGAACTGAATAAAACGTGCATTGAATTTAATGAAATGTAAACGTGAGACGTCATTTATCTTTGACCCATCAAAATGAATGCGGTCATTTATTTACAGAATCAAAGTTTAACATCAAACATTTACATTAATTTGGCAAATTATGAAAATAACAACATAAGCAATCAATCAGGAAAAATCATACGGCCATGATTTTTCCGTTGCTTCACCACAGACATTTATGAAAACTGTACAATTATGATCTTTTACCCACACGGTGGTGGATGAGCACTTTACACAGACATTTCTAAATATATGGAAGAATTTCTACTTGAGAGAGGAGTTTAAAGATGGGAAAGAAGTTTAAAGAAGAGTAAAAGATGGGGTTTGAGGGAGTGTTGAACAGAACGGCACTCTCCGGGCTTTCTTCAGCTTCTCCCTTACAGTACACTTAGGTGGTGAAATCGACTCTTTTACCTGGAGATGTCTCAGGCGAGATTCCGTTTAACGCACCCTTTCAGCGTCTCAGTAGGATGCTGTTACTCGTCCGGAGTAGCGGCGAGATTCTGTCCGCCACAGCTCACCTCAGTGAAGATGTTATAATCCCATGAAACTCGGAAGAGCTCTGTTGTCATGTCAGGATCTTCCCGGCTCACAGAACTGAACAGAGACCCAACTCCCACAGAACTGAACTCTCACAGCCATCACAGAACTGACAGAACTGTGTATCCAACAGAACTCAGTATCCAACAGAACTGAGTAGAGAGTGAGTAGACCAGGAAGTACCGACATTTTAAAGAGCCCTTTTCCCGGTTCATTCGGGAGTCTCCCCATTGGCCAGAACTGACCAGACGGGGTGTGTTTTGTGACGTAAAAGGTTAGAAGGCAGCAAGAATTGTTATGGAACAGATCAGAAATGTTCTCACAGACAGAGAGAGTTTTGTTTTGGCGAGTTTAAGAAACAGGTGCCAAAACCCCCCTGTTGACGTCTGAGAGGATATAAACAGGACAGTTGTTCCAACGCATGTCTGCTTCGACTCCTGACCCTGGAACGCACACTTTGCTCATTCACAGACAGAAACCAAAAAATGCATAATTACTCTGTAACAGCTTTAACATGAGTTCTAACTTTGCATGAGAATTAAAAATCATTACACAGTTAATAAAATTGATTAGTTCACTGCAACATCTAAAATGGTTTGAACTAAGACACTTTGATTATCAACATTTGTAAAATAGTAATGATAATAAAAAGAGAGTGTTCTTTCACTTGAATTTTCAAGAAAGAAAGTCTCAGGATGGGTGAACCTGTATTTCTGGATTCAAATCAATGAAATGACAGTTCCTGTCCCACAAGGTTCTTAAGGTCAAGAGTTTTGACCTCAGATTAAGTTCACTACAGTCCCCCCTTTGGAAATCATCACCTGTCCATGGGGATGAATTCCAACTATGAACTTACGCCTTCGATTGTCCTTGAAGCTTGATGTAATCCAGCAAAGAAACAAGAGTCAAAAGTAATCCAGCAAGGAAAACAAAAGTCAAAAGTAATCCAGCAAGGAAAACAAAGTCAAGGTAATTCCACAATGTTCTCGGTAATTCCATTGTGTTGATTATAATTTCATATCGTCTCGATAATTCCATTGTAGCAATGCTTTAACCCTTGAAAACAGAGTCTGTAATCCATTGGAAAAAGTCATATAATCCACAACGGTAAATCCACAACGATTGGAAGTGTTGATTAATCAGCATACAGAGGGGTACCCTTGGATTGAACTGAAGATGCGGCCACTGGATGAAGAGCGGAGACCAACGTCAGGATTGCAGGTCGCCTCCAGCGAAGGTCGTCTCCAGAAACGTCCAGCCTGTGCCGTTCTGGTTCAAATGTGTCATGCAATTATGTGGTTTAAGGTGGGCTTATGAAGGGGATTTTACATAAGGCCTTAAACTATATGCACCTGGTGTGTAAGCTATTATGGTTGGGAACAGCTACAACTACCAATTAAGGGGTGGAGCATGCTGAAAAGGGGTAACTACAGGGGTTTATACCTATAGAAAAGGGCTCCAAACTATTTTTCCATTTCTAACTTGGTTTAAGTTAGCTTTACATGGTAAAATATAGTTTGGTTCAAATGTCTGTTGTCTTTTAGACGAACGACTTGAGATCGGGTGTTTGGTTTCCCCATAAATGTTTTGGAAGTCTATGGCGAGACTTATCAAAAAGAATTAGCTATCCCCCCGAATAGAATTGTTCGAGTAGGTTTGGCTTAAGCGTTGTGAGATCAATGTAGATTATGGTACTTAAGGTAACAATAATATACATTGACTCCGCAAAGATTGCAATTTAGCGAATGAACTGCATGTTGGCATGGTTAAAGGCCTCTTAGTCCCTAACTTAACTTACACACAAGATTCATTCTTACCTCAGAAACAACCAAAACCAATTCAACAACGTTTCAACACCGACAAGAGTAGTGACTAAGCAACTAAAACATCGTTTCATTGCTTCACCTCACCCTGGTTGTCAGTTTCAGTCACGCTGTCCCGTGTGAGTGGCTTCTTTGCAGACCCGCATACGCGAGGCATAATCATATCGAGGTGCGCTGCATGGCGATCCACGTCGACTCGGAGTGACGTTTGGCCCCGGAACAGGGATGCGAGTATCCCACACAATACGAGGGTTATCGTCATTAGCAGGGCTATGATTAACGTGTCCGCGCTTGACCACGCATAGTTAATTGGTTGGATCGGGTTCTTAATTGTGGACCTGAGAGACTTGAGAACTCGGTTTATTGGTTTCACGTCGACGACTTGGGTGCCTTCAAAACGGATCCTTCCTAGAGTCTCTGGATCTATGTCTATAGACATATTCCCAAGGTACTCCGAGTCATCCAGAGTCACGTCCCATTGTTCCGGATCGAGGTGATAGAGGGTCAAATCACCAATGTGTATGGTCGTTCCCTGGGGAACACTGATCCACATTGTTTTGTCAAAGGTCTATTTGCCCCGGGTTGATCGTAGGCTATGATCGCCTTTCTTTGAGGAGCGTTCACTAGCCAACGAGAGCCAATTATTTCCGCTTTTGCAGCTTTAGCCAGGTGTCGAGGCGTCACGGTCGTTGAGCACTTAGAATTTTCCGGAATAGGTGTCAACCCGCATAAGCCCGCGGTTTGATTCCACACAAACGGCTTACTCGCGCACAGATAATGTATCTCCCGAGTGAGAACACACATCTGAAGGTTTGGAGCTAGATAAACTGAGGGGTTATCGTCGTGGTACGCAACCATCTTCGGTGTGTCAATTTGAACATGGTTTTCACCGTGCCAATTGCCAACATTAACAACGTCCCTGAGTCCATTTGAGGGAATTATCGGTAGGTTGATAATGAACGCCATTTCAAACGTTTTGTGATTGACGTAGATTGGAATTGCGCTACCGAGAGTGTAAGCCAGGTGAGCCTGTATTTGCGTGACTCTTTCGCGCGTAGCGGAGCTGAGGATGTCGTTCACCATCTGTAGAGAGACTAGATACGGTGGGATCCTACCGGTGGCTAGTGTATCTACCGACGAACTGATATCTCTAAGCATGTCAGCAAAAATCCTATCCATTAGGTGTGCGACAGCGTAATCCGCTTCAACCTTAAGGGCTAACTCATTTACCGCATGTACGAGGGCTTTGATTTCTTGGGTGTGAGTATTCAGCACTAGAACAGTATCCTTTACGGTTTTAGTCACCTGTGTCAATTGTGTTAGTTGAAGGTCCATTTGTGCTCGGATCTTTGGGACCTCGCTTTCTACTTCATACACGTGTTGTTTTAGGGACGTTATACTGACAGTGTTGTATGTGGACAAACCTAGGCTAAACAGCGATCCGAGTGAGGAAGCAGCGAGTAAAAGCCCGCCGATGTCGCGCTTTTGCCTTCTATGTGTTCCACCCAACTCTTGTTGGGTGTAGGTGAACTTATGTAGTTGCTTCAGGACGTGTTGGATCTCTTGTTTAACCACTCATTTTTAATGTTAATGTGTTGTTGGACCACGGTTTGGGGGTCGAAGCGGACGAAGACCTTTCGAGTGTATAGGCGGCAATCTGTGATGAGCAGTCCCGGCTGGTCCCGCAGAGCGATGCCCGAGGTGGGCCCAAGGGTTACGATCTCGGCTTGCCCTGCTTGGGTGGCACCCAAGAGGGTGAAGATTACCAGGAGTGGTACCATCATTGTCCTATGGAAACACAAAGAGATAGGTCTTAGCTTCGTAGTGGTCAAGGGTAGGTCCTGTGAATTTAAACTATGGTTAAGTCTATTATCCATTAGTTATCTTCTGCTTGGATGACCCTTATTCCCACGAGGTCAGATTTTGTGAGATCTTTGTCTCCTGAGGAGTTATTGCACCCCTTGTGTGGTTTAACCTGGTTTCGATGTACCCATTTAACAGTTGGCTCTTTTTGGCCTTTACTGATTTTTATCTGGTAGACAACTGGAGACACTTTGTCGATTATCAGATGGGGTCCAGTCCATCTAGGCATCAGCTTACGGGTGAGAGTTCCGGTCCCGGACTCTCTTCTCCCAGTTTTGGGGGCAAACGTGTAGTACCAGACCCTGTCTCCCACTTGGAGTTCCTCGTGAGAGGCCTTTTGGTCGTAGTACGCTTTGCGTCCTTCAGCTGATTTTTCCAGGTTTTTCTGTGCGAAAGCAAAAGTGTTTTTAAGGTGTCTTTCCAAGTCTTTCATGTATTGTTGTGTAGTGTAGGCTGTTGCCATGGCAGCATCGCCTGGTTGGTACAACAGGTGTAGAGGGAGAGTCATTTGTCGACCCGTCATCATCTCGAAAGGAGAGATGCCAGTCGACGTGTGTGGAGTGGCCCTTATGGCCATGAGGACCAGAGGGAGTTTCACGTCCCAGTCCTTGTGGTTTGCGGCTACGTATTTTTTCAGAATACTCACCACAGTCCTGTTTGCTCTCTCAACCTGGCCTGAAGCCTGTGGGTGGTAGCCAATATGGAAGTTGGCTTTGACGCCTAGCGTCTTCCACAGTTCCTTCATTACTTCACCTGTGAAGTGTGTACCTTGGTCTGAG
>NW_023621442.1:0-5475 GCF_014905685.2 Nematolebias whitei
ACCCTTCCCACACTCTTGCAGTATTCTAAACAATGTTTCTAAACTCTAAATGCTCTAAAAGAGTTCAGAATGTTGTGATTTCAGCTCCACCTCCTCTGCTCTTTGCCACCTGCAAGTGCTCTTGGCCACGTCCACCTCTCCACTCTGCATCAGCTGTTCAGCTGCAGCAGGAAGTATATCCTGCAGTGGTGCTAAATAATTTAAAATAATTTATAATTTTTTTTTTTAAATCCATGCCGATCATGCGGCTTATCCATCAATCAGCCAGTTGTGTGTCATGTCCAATCTTATTTAGAAAAACCGTGTTAAAGCGAGTCCGTGATAAACAAACCGCAAAGTAGTGAGGGACTACTGTATGATGAAAAATGCACACCTGTTCAATTTAATGTTAAAATCTTGTAAACCTGCAGTCTACTGGTTTCCATGTGTGTGTTTGTGTGTTTGTCTTTTATAGTAGCACTTTTACACTTTCACTTAAACAGCAGAAATGGAAAAGTTAATGAAAAGAGGCCAACGATCTGTGGGGCTCTTACTCTTGACTAAGACCTGAGCAGAGGCCTCAATGATCCCCAGGCTACTCATGGCCACACAGGTGTAGTTTGCAGACTCCCGGACACCGTTCAGCTCCAGCACGTTCCGTCCAATGGGCATTTCGTCCTCTGGGGTCAGGTCCTCATTGCCCAGCATCCACTTGACGTAAGGCATGGGTGAGCCCACAGCCACACAGGTGATGTTGACGCTCCCCCCAGGCATGATCTCATGACTGGAGGGTAAGATAGAGAAACGAGGGGGCACACGGCGCACTGGGAAAGGAGGAAGAGAGTCGGGGTAAGAAGATAAGGGGGAGTCGAGGATGGGGTTGAAGGTGTGAGGCAGAGGAGAAGAAAAGTGGGGAAGGGAGCAAAGAGAAGAGAGGAGGAGTGGGGGGGGAGGGCAGAGAAGAGGGGGGTGAGAGAGAAAGAGCGAAGCAGAAAAGCAAGAGAGAAAGAAAGAGAGATTGAGAAAGAGAGAGAAAATGAGGGCAGGAAAGATAAAAAGGAAGAAAAAGAAAGAGAGAGGAGAGGTAACAGGAAGGGGGAGAATGAACTTCAGGGATTTACAGAAAATTACAAAGGGATACTTCAAGTTTAGTCCCAATTACTTTATGGTACTGATGACTTCAACAAAAAGACACAAATCTTGTGTTAAGCTCAACCACTCAGAGTGAGCCGCCTACTCAAAATAATATAGTGACAAACTCTTGAGTATCATTTCAACCAGGACATGACACCTATAGTCAGTTTCTCTCAATTTAAACAGAAAAAAAACAAGAATTTGTGATAATTAAACAAAATTGGATTAAAGCTGCATTGTTACTTTTCAACCCCCTCCTCATTTTTATGCACACTAAACTCTACCATAAGATTTCAGTGCCTTGAGGTGCTTGTAACGTAGCTGTTTTTAGAGTGAGCGTATGCATCACGGGGGCCGATCAATAGGTCCCGCATGCTATTTGTGTCCCCGTGCAAAGAACAAGTAAAAGTAGCAAGTTATATCCAATGCTGCATCTGTCAGAGCTTGCTCAACTACATTTTAGAGGAGGGGGTGGTAGTGGGGGGCGGGTTCATTGAGAGACTGAACTCATAGGTCATTTGCATGCCTGGGCGACTCAAGAGGGAGGAAAATGGAGAAACACAAAGAAGAGAACGAAGAACTGAGAGGGAGGCAGAGAGGAGCGAGACGAGAAGTGACACTGAAAAAACAGAGAGAGGAAAAAGAAGTATAGTTCCAGAGAGAGATAGAGAGAGAGAGAGAGAGAGAGAGAGAGAGAGAGCAGGAGGCAGCTCTGCGTCTCTTCCAAGACAATGACAGGCAATGCAGCAAAGGACAGCCACATTGTACAACAAGATACTGTACGATACATAGGATTCATAACTGATACAAGTGTGTAGTCAAATGAGTTGGAAATGTGGACAGGAAGTGGATCAACGGGTTTCGAAAAAAGGTGTTGTGGCAACTACAGAGTGATCATTGGACACACTGAAGAACATCAAGACAGCATGGGAGAGGCAAAACAGGAAAAGTGCGAGCAAAAAGAGAGATGTGCGAGGTAGTATGTGCATGTTTATAAGTTAGTAAACTTATGTACATGTGTCTGTCGCTCCTACACATCAGGTCGCGGACAGAATGAAGCGGGAGAAGGAGAAAAAGAAGAAGAGGAGAGAGACAGAGAGGGGGGAGGAAAGGAGGGGAAGAGACAGGGAAATGGAGATAAAGAGAGGATTAGAAGTGGGTTGCAGAGGGGGGGAGGAGGGAAAAAGGGGGGAAGAAAAGAGGAGCGAGGAAGAAGAAAACACATGGATCTATTTTAAAACACGGCTATATACCAGAGTCAGGCCCATTTAGAAAGTAGATGCTCGAAACGTAAAAGAAAGGAAAGTAAAAAATAATAATCAAAACGAAGAGACTGGATGTTGACGGAACAGAGAAGAAGAGGAGGAGGAGGAGGAAACCCAAGGGTCACAACACAGGAAACAGAACGAGTCCGAGAGAGGAGCGGACAAACGTCTCCGGATGAGAGGAGAATGAAAGGGAAGGCAGACAAAGAGCAGAAACATTGTTGAAAATCTCAACACTATGAAGCTTATACGTGTCAGAAAAAAAACAGGACTGAGCAAAACAACAAAATGTCCTGAAACTTTACCAAAAAAAAAAAACACTAAAAAATTAAAAATTTGAATAAAGTTATGAAATCCTACAGCAGCAAAACAAGACAATCTGAGCTACTTGTGGCTCCAGCAAACCACAAATTATAAAGTTAAATTAAAATATAAATGAATAAATAAAGAGTGGTAAACTTGCTGCATAAAGTCCAGTCTTTAATGTTACATCATTACATGGGGTCTTCATGGGCCACATCCCCCTACTCAAAGAATCCAGAGACAATTGGGTAAAAGTTAACAGGTTTTTCATGACTTGTACAAGTTAAGAATCAATAGTTGCCATGATGTCACTAACATTTCATACAAAAAAAAAAAAAAAAGCTCCAAGCATTTGGGATACTTGTTGAAAATACCAAATACATAAAAATACCCAGAATTGGATGCAGAAGTTGAAGAGAAAAAAGAGACAAAGAGACAGAAACAGATCTGTTAGAAAACAGACATGATTGAGCAGGCGTCTCCTCATCTGAGCATGCTGGAGACTCACAGGCAGGCACACAGCCCCCATGCATAAAGACAAAGCAGGTGCAATGCAACACGACAACCTCTTTAATCTTATTTTTAACACAAAAAAAAAAAAAAAACTAGAAAAATAAATAAGTAAAAGTTTGCTTATTAGGCGCACCATGGGTTAATTTGGTCATGTGAGCAACAAAATGAAGATGACTGAAGATGAAGTGAATCTGAAGCATGAACTCGACTAAGAAAAAACCCAATATATGTATCGGTACCAGAGACTGAAGACTGAGGAATCAATCGCACTGACACAGGTGAGTGCTTCTGAATAAATGGAGCTCATAATAAGAGATAATCCCTCACATGCTCTCAGAGCCTCCAGCTTTAAGTTAATCGAGCTGGAGTCTTGATTCGCCTCCATTTTCTATACAGTTCAGACCTTCAATCTTTATTATAGGAGCTTTTATCAATCCTGTCCTCTGCTGGGAGTCTGCAGGGCTACGGGCCAGGGAGAACTCGACCCGGCCGTGAGGATTACCGCTGGATCACCGCACGCCTATAGAGCTGACATTTACTCAGCACCATCCTGTCTGTCTCAAGGACACTTTCATTAACCACTGTAATAAGAGGGAATCATTAAGATCCCCTCAATACTAACAAGGAGAATAGATATGATTAATTTTAAATGTCAGTCAATACAGATGCTTGAGTTTACAGGTGGAGACAAAAACGGACGATGAAACAAAACTTTACAGTAAAGTGGAGGACAGTGTATTCTTTTTTTTGAAGGTTAAAAATTATTTATAAAAACATAAACAAACACAAAGTTAATTTATTTAAGTAGAAGTATGCTCTTTTAAAAATATGCACTTAGAAAAATCATATCAAAGTTCATGCTCAATAATCCAGGTAAAAAATCCAACAAAGTTCAGTCAGGTCATCAAAAAAAAAAAAAAAAAAAAATGTATGCCTATTTTATGATTGTCTATTGTTGTCGTGGTTATCTACTGTTGTCATCACTGTTTGTTAAAGAAATCAGGTCTCTCTTGTAAATGAGTCCCCGAAGCTCAATGAGATTAACCTGTATAAATAAAGGTTGAATGAAAAAAAAAAAAAAAATGTGGAGTTTCTTTTTTTGGGTTGTACTTTCTGTCTTTCATCCAAAGGACTTCATCAATCAACAAAAACAAAAACAAACAAAAAAAAAACTCAGCCACAAACGAACTCAGTCCCACAAGCAGCACACTAGGGCTGGACATTAATTCGATATCGATATACATCACAATATACTTTTATTCAATAACGGTGATATGAGTTCTAAGCACATTTTCGATATTTCAATATACGTTACACTATGATTACGTTTCACTGACTCATTTCTTTTTCTGTTCGGGTTGAAACTGAAGCGGCCGCTTCAGTTTCAACCCGAACAGAAAAAGCTGCGACACAACTAGGTAAGTGTGTGGTGACGTACAACACACACAGAGCTCGAGTCCAGAAGGAATCAACGGTAGCAGGCTAGGCTAGGCTAATCTCCAACATGCATTAAGTTTTCGCTTCAAAATGAGTGCCCATGACCGTCAGAATGTGACTGAAAAAGTTTCACAAGCGAAGAGAAAGCAGATGACATAATTGCTAAGAGAGGAAAGACTAATGCTGCAGTGTGGAAGTGGTTCGTCTATCTAAGAGCCGATAACCTGCAGGTTTCAGTGTGCTGCAAAATGCGTCGCAGACGTTTGCTGCATGGGTTAGGGTTATGTTGTAGTTTAAAGTTCAAACTATTAATATTGACAAAGTTGAGAGTTTTATGTTTATTTGACGGTGATTTCAAATTTCTTTGAAGGCTAAATATAAATTAAAGGTGAACATTAATTTATTTGTACAGTTTTTCTGAGGTTTTTATATTGTTTATATTGATATCGGAATTATATCGTTATCGACTGAAATTAAGAAATATATCGTGATACAAGTTTTGACCATATCGTCCAGCCCTTCAACACACTCACATTGTGGACCAACCAGTTTGATGGTGATGAGATGGTTTCTGGGGCCCGCCCTCTTGGCCCTCTCAAGCAGGGAGTGTGCTGATGGTGGGACTGAGTTTGTGGCACCTCTGATTGATGAAGTCCTCTGGATGAAGGATGAAACATCTCAAAAACAATTAAAGAAATCGTCCAGATGACCTGACTGAACTTTGTTAGAAAAATTACGTTCTTCCAATTTGCTGAGGCTCGGAAAAGGAAGTATTTTTTTAAATATATTTTGTATTGATTAAAAAAATTAAAAAAATGAACACTATGAACAAATTATATCCACA
>NW_023621443.1:0-5474 GCF_014905685.2 Nematolebias whitei
ATATATTTTTTTAGGTTTCTGAGATCCAATGACTCCTCCCCCTGACCAATCAGTGACCTAATAGTGCGCTGACGTCATGTTTTAGGTCCTACTTGAATTCACTGGAACCGCAGAGAAGTAGGTACTAAAAAACAGGCTGGTTCCATTGTAGAAGACAGTGTGGATAAAACGTGGAACCTGCCGGAGCAGGTTAAAGCTGGCCCATGTAGGACCTGTGGATAAGGGGCTTTTTATTGTACTTACTGGTTCCAACAAAGAACCACTTGGACATCATTACACACCACATGTAGGGTTATTGCGCAATAGCCTCAGACAAATCCACAATGAAACTCTTATCAAACTTTGTTAGGTCCAGGTAATGTTGTCAAATGCATCTCTACAAGGCGACTTCCACTCACTGTTTCTGATCGCTTGTTAGACACTCTGCTAACTTCCTGACAACACTTACACCACCACTTACGTGTATGCCCTCCCTCTACCACTCCTTGCAAAGTGACTCGTTTACAACTCACACAACCATCACTGGTCAAATTACGTCCAAATCAAACCATTCCTTTTATACACCTATAAAGTTTGTGAATATATTGTATACTTGCATGCAACTCCGCAGAAGTTAATTTATTCAAAGAAACAAAATAATTAACTTGAAAACAGGGGGGAACAAGTAGGGTGTTATGGCAGAAAGGCTGCATTCACTGCTGGTCAAATATGGCTGATTCAGTTTGTTTTTGGCAAAGTTCAATTGGATTTTTTGATTGAACGTGTGTTTTAAGATAAGTATAGAAAAGCACAACAGAAGCTCAGACTGAAGAAGTCTCTCGGACAAGAGACGAAACGTTTCTACATTTTTTGTTGTTTTGCTTTGTTTTGGGTTTTTTTTGAATGTCCAGAGGACCAGATTTAACTTTTTTAGACACAACAGAAGCTGTTAAAATGGTCTGTCAGGAGCAGTTGCTGATCTATTGCATTAATAGACGTACACCTCTTTAAGTCAGGGAAGGTCAGTGCCAAAAAACAAAGAAAGAAAGAAAGCTATAAAGAAAGAAAGAAAAAACTTCCGGATATTTGAGACGATAACCCGGCAGCTCCAGCTCTCTCGTTCTGCCTGCTCTTCACTACTGCACTTGCAGAAAATCAATGCTGAGCGACTGCAACTGTATCGCCACGTTCCTCCCAATCGATAACAGTCCATCAGGAGCCCGAGGCCCTGACCTCCAGTCCGGCAAGGCTGCACCTCTAATCTCAAGCCAGATCTGGGAGCAGATTAGATCTAATAAGGAATACTGTATTTATAATTCTATTTATGGTGATGGTGGAGAACCTCTAGTTTGTTATTGACCCAGTTTGAATAACAAATTGCTGTAGAATCACTGTAGGTACATCGTTGCATTGGTAACTTTTTGCTTTTGAGTTGCTTTCGTTTGTATTGTGGCCAAAACAACTGCACTTGAACCTGGTATCTTCTTACCTATATCCATCCATCCATTATCTTTACCCGTTTATTCCATTTTGGGTCACGGGGGTTGCTGGTGCCCATGTCCAGCAATCACTGTGCGAGGGGCGGGGTACACCCTGGACGGGTCGCAAGTCCATCACAGGGACACATAGAGACAAACGAGACAAAACAACCATTCACTCTCTCACTCACACCTAGGGACAATTTAGAGTTACCAATCAGCCTAACATGCATGTTTTTGGTCTGTGGGAGGAAACCGGAGCACCCGGAGAAAACCCACGCATGCACGGAGAGAACATGCAAACTCCACCCAGAAAGGCCCCTGGACCGGGGTTTGAACCAAGGACCTTCTCGCTGAGAGGCAGCAGCTCTACCAGTTGCGCCACCGTGCTGCCCCTTACCTATACCATAATGATGATTCCAAAACAGAGCCAAAAGTTAAATTGAGCCCTAATGTCAATCCCAAATTTTTGCTTTTAAATTCTTATGAATGCAAAACTGACTATATAATTTCTTACTGTATTTTTTTCTTAGTTGGAGTCTTTTTAAATAAAGCTTCATCCTCTAAAGTAAAATTGACGCGTTGATGAGCACAGTACATGAAGAATCGAGGCTGCACGCTCAGAACACAATACACCTCCATACAAGTGGTGTACATCTTATTCAAACGGGTTTATAATAATGATTCACACTGTAGTGAACCAGATAACCTCAAATCTACCAGATGGACAGAGACTGTTATTTTCATTGATCTGAATAAGTCTGAACCATCTGATGAACTTTCTTTCTTGAATTAATCAAGCAGAAAAGACAATTCTTTATAATCATTACTGTCTTACAAATGTTTTGATAATCAAATTGTGTTAGTTCACTCAATGCTTTACAGGTTGAAAAGAACTACTAATTTTTATTTTTACATAAACAGTAAGTAATGATTTTTGTTCCTCATTCAGAGAAGAAATCACCTGAATATGCCTTTCTTGATTTTCTGTCTGAAATGAGCAAGCTGTCGTAAGTATGTTAAAGGTTGGTTTTCGGTCAACTAAAATGTTTACCGAGAAAAATGTCATGTTTTACTATTTGAAAAGATTACAAAGTGTGAGACTCCACGAAGTCTGCTGTTGCTGCAATAATCTTTTCTGTATGTTGTAAACAATCCTTGACTTATGATAACATCTTACGTCACAAATCCACTCCTCTTTCTGGTCCTTCCACGAATCAGAAAGCTCTAAATTGAACAGGAAGTCGACCCAAATAAAATGTGGCAACTTCTCAGTTCATGGAATAGAGAAGAAAAGGAATAGAGAATTATGGATTCCAGAATTCCAAGAGAATGAGAGTTCTGAGAGATGTTGGAATGAGAGCTGACAACAGGTCCGATAGTCCAACAGAATGAGCAGATTGAGAGTGCAGCCGGTTATGAAGAGTTTGGAGTTATGAAGAACCAGGAACGTTTGGGATTATAATTCTGTTTTGAGCTAATCAACGCACGACTTTCTGAAGGTTTGGTAGCTCTCGACGGAGACGCTGAAACGAGTCAGAAAGGAACTACATCCAACGCTGATTCATCGTCAACAGGTAGATGGTTCTATTTTGACCAAGTGTACCGTGAGAAGCTGAGGATCTGACGAAGCGTGCAATTTCTGGTTAAACAGATTAAACTTCCCTCACACAGTTCTCTGTAAGATAATCTCCTTTCACTCTAAAACCCACCTCTCTCTCATAAGTCAGTACAGATATTTTAGAAATATCTTAAGCAAAGTCCTCAAATCACCGCCGAGTGATTTGAAGTTCATTTTCTGTGAAACTGTCTGTTATTATTTTCATATTTTGCCAAATTAATGTAAATGTTTGATGTTAAACTTTGATTTTGAAAATAAATGATTCCATTCATTTGATGGGTCAAAGATAAATAACGTCTCTCGTTCACATTTCTGTTAAATTCAATGCACGACATTTACAGTCAGAAAAATGAAGAACTCGTGAAAAGTATGAATAAATATATATCCATATATTTGTCATACAACAAGTGACACGTACCTCACGTGTATCACTACAAACTGGTGGCTCGTACGAATTTCATGAATGACTGTTAAATCCGTGTGTAAATTGATTTTACATGTTGGCATGGTGAAAGAGTAACAGCTGATGAGCTGTGAATGTTACGCAGCGGCTGAGCTGCGCGCTTGGAGCTGCACTCTGCAACTAAACGCTGCATGTTTAAGCGTTGGGCTGGCAATGTTTTAAAAGCTGAAATTGTGTCATAAGTCTTGTGTAAGCTGAAATTGTACGTCTGTTATGTGTAACTAAGAGCTAATGAGCTGTGGAAGACGTTATTCTGTCTAAAAAGTACGAGGTTCTGCTTTAAGACCCGGCTGTGACCAGTTCGGTTCTGTTCAGTTTGAACGAGTATTTTGAACAGATGGATAAACGTTTTAAAAGCTGAGTGCCATCTCAGAACACAGTTAGAAGTTGTTTCGTTACAATTTTTAACAGAAAAAGTGCATTTTGATGGTTTAAAAGACGAAAAGTTGACGAACTATTTCAAGCTAAATCTAACTTGCTAGCTGGAGAATACGCTTCCTGATTGGTTGAATTCACTGTTGTGTAGCGCTTTCATTGGTTGAAGGTTTGACTGACGTGGCTACGTCACTTCCTCTCACCCTACGCTGCTGCAATTGGTGATTTCAGTCACGTGACCCGGATATGAAATTCATTTTCATAGGGAAATAAAATCTGCTTTTTTAAAGCTAAAAAACGCTTTTAAAGTGGTTTTGACACACTGGTTAGATGCTTCGAAGCCTGTTTGCTGAAATCCTGCCACGTTACAGTTTAAAATTCGTCAAAAAAAACGATGTTTTTAAACAAAGCTAGCGATGCTAATTTTAAGCTAACAAGCTAACGACCGGAGCTTAAAACTACGCTTAAAATCACTAAATGAAGCTACTATCAGTCCCAAACACTCATGTTCAAGCTATAAAGTCTGATTGCAAAAACTTTTGCCACGTTTGTGTAAAAAATCCGTTCAGAAATGTTGATTTTGACCGAGTTTAGCCGAAGCTAACTTCAAGCTAAGCGGCTAACAACAGGATGTCAACCGAACGCCACAGGAAGATATAGCACCCCTAGTGGACAACACAAAAAGTGACGGAGTTATAATTGTTGAGGAAATACTGACATCTCCTGGCGAGACGTGAGATCACAGATTTCACTTCGTTTTTTAGGTAAAGAGTGAAATTAAACGTCTTTTTATTTTTCTGTAAGGCAAATTCTGAGTTAACAAACTTCCTCAAAGCTGAATAAAACACTGTTATCTTACATTTTAAGAAGTAATAGGTATTTATGCAAAGAAGCATTCACCAAAAAGTTTATTTCACTGTTAATCCTTTAAAAATAAGGTACAAAAATAAACATTAACTTTTTAAAACAGATACAGTTACAAATATTCACAGAGTTGAACAGTTTACTCATTTTGCTTGAAGGATAATACACGTTTAATTGCAAAATCACTAAATAAGAGTAAATTTATCAGGAAAAAGAGATTTTCTGTTTAATTTACCACCTAAATAAAATATCTCTCTATTTAATTTTAAATAGAAGCTATACAGGAGCAAAGACAGTTTTTCTGAAGAAAGACTGATTATTCCTCATCATCAAATTCTTTTCTCTTTTCACCCACCTGGGTTGATTGAGTAACTGTTTAAAATAGCAAATTTCTGGAACAGAACGGTTTAAAATATGTTTTAAACTAATATTGCTGTGAGACTAAAAGAAAATTTGCAGGTTTATAAAAAATTCAGTGTTTTAGAGTAAATACACTAAAAACAGCTTGGTACTCTAGTATCTGTGGAAAATAAGCACAAAAAGTAACACTGCTGAAAGAGCATTTACTTAAATATTCATGAATTGGGGTAAAACCTGAGAAAGGTACCCACAGTTGAATAAGTGACTTATAACAGTACTTCTGTGTAAACCCAAAGCTAAAATAAGTGTGAAAACTCATTGACTTGAATACAAA
>NW_023621444.1:0-5473 GCF_014905685.2 Nematolebias whitei
TGAGAACAGGCCTCAAACACATTCACAGCACACTGTTTAATCTCATTGATGGATTTTTCTTTGAAATTTGCCATCATTTGTACTGACGTTCTTACGTCAGTGTGGAGGTTTTTGCTGAAAACAAATTTAAAACCCTCTTCCTCCTCCATGCCGGTTTCATTCCTGTAACCAAAATAAGCCTGGAAGATTCTTTTGTAATAAACCTTTGGATGTTCATGCTTCCCTTGCGTGACCTTGTCTGCAGCTGGGAAGCCACCAGGCCCTGTGCAGGGGTTGTATTCTCTGATCAAAGCTTCACACAGAAGGTTGTAATCCCTTCTTGTGGCATCAGGTTGACGCTCGATGAAGGTGAACACCTCTCTGTCCGAAGTGAGCCTTATCAGACTGATTTTATCCTCAACAGTAGCATTAGGATAACCACTCAGTCTGAAATCAAGGTCATTTAGATACGCCTTCGTACCAGTGGACCCCATAGGCCCCGGAATAAATCGTTGAACATATTTTGAGATTTTTTGAAGTTCGTCCATCGAAAGAGGAGCTCTCGACGGTCTCTCTTGCCAGCTCGGTAGAGGAGACCTGGACAGGTCTGTCCCCGCTCCTTTAGGTAATGGTGGAGGTGCTTGTGATGGAGGGAGATTTGGGTCTGGAGCCCAGTGTGTCCCCACATTCTGTCCACGCCTCTCACTATTTTCCCCTTCTGCATGGCAAAGTTGTGTTTTAAGCACGTCTATCTCTGCTCTGCACAGGTACAATTGCGACACCGTTTCCTCGTACTCCTTTTTTAATGACGAGTATGTTGCGGAAACCTGTTCTTCGACTTTCCTGGCTTCAGTAAGTGATGCCGAAAGTGACTGTACTTGCTTGTTCAGTGAATCAATTTCTGCACGTGCGTCTCGCTTCAATCGAGTCATCTGTTCCAAATGTTCTTTAGTGTGGACGTCGTGTTCATTTTGAAACTGAAGGAAGCGTCCTTCAAGGTTCTGAAACATCCCGATTTTCTCTGCATATTGTTTAGTCAGCACGTCATTTCGTTCAACCTCTTGGTCCAATCTGTCTTTGAGCAGCACAGAAAGTTTTGCTAACCGTTCAAGGCTCTGCTTTTTATTCTCTTTTACCATGGCTCCTTCTGCTAAACTTCTCAGCTCTTCAGCTTTTTGAGTTTCATCCATCCTGTCTAACGTTGCACCAATTACTGGGTCTGTTAAAATATATAAAGCTCCCTGAATTATGTCAACTTGTCGACTGTCATCTTCTGACTGGTAGAAGTCTGAAGGGTCAACGTTTACCTCTGTCCCTTCCATTATCTTTATTTAAAAATTAAATAAATAACTAGGAAGATGTCGTGTTTTAGGTCGTAAAAACACATCAGAAAAGTGTCCTTTTTCTGTTATATTTACTTTTTTTTAGTGTTTTAACAATTAAACGTGTATTTTCTTTTCAGCAAATGAGTAAACTGATCAGCTCTGTGATTATTTTGTGACTGTATCTCTAAAAAGTTGTGAATTCTTCATTCAGCACCTTCTTCAGGATTTATCATTAAATGAAAAATTTTCTAGTAAACGCCTCTCTGGGCATAAGTACTTTAATCACTTTTTATATGTAAGACAGCAGCATAAACCACGCTTGAGCACCGTTTTATTAACTCAAAAATGCTTTTTAAAGAATAATAAAAAACGTTTAATTTCACCAAAAATCCTAAAAACGAAATGAAACTGTCACATCGAGTTTCTGGCAGAAGGTGGCAGTATAACCTTATTTTATTTTAACCCAGTCACTGTTAGTGACGTCCACTAGGAGTCGTGATGACTTCCTGTGGCTTTGGTGACATCCGGTCTTTAGCCGCTAGCTTAGAATTAGCGTCGGCCGACACGGTCCAAAATCAACATTTTATAGGCGGATTTACTTTCGATTCAGCGGTCGCTTCAGCGACTAGACTTTTAAGAGATGGATCATGAGATCAGAACCAATTTTAAAGCGTTTTCCAACTTTAAAACAACAGAGAAAGCTCTATATGAAAACGAGCTTCATTTCTGGGTCACGTGATTGAATCAACCAATGAGCAACGGGGTGGGTTTTACAATCTGACATCAGAGGGAGTGAACACAGACATGTCACCCATTTCTCAGCGAATCAGAGCGACCCAAACAGCGGTTTTCAACCAATCACAGCTCGTGATTCCAGCTAATAGTGTTAGCAGTTTAGCCTGAAAAAGTCCAATCAACTTTTGTCCATTAACTTTCAAAATGCACGATCTACGCTACAAATGTAACGAAGCTCTTTCAACAGTGGTCTGAGACGGCGCTCAGCTTCAAAACAGCGTTTTATCCATTCAAAACACGACTCGTTCAGCGTATCTGAACCGAGTCTGACAGCAGAACCGGGTCAGAACCCCCCTCTCTGCCACAGTTTAAACAGAATAAAGCGTTTTACCACAGCATGCCAGCTTCAGTCACACAACAGATGTACAAATTTTAGCTTTAAAATGAACACATTGACATTACTTTCAGCTCTCCGAACACCACAAGCCGAATCATGCCGTATCAAGCTCAAAACTCGGACTTTCTCAACCATGCCAACATTCAGTTCACGCAATAACACAGACTCCGTCACATTTAATTCACGCCTCTTTAAACATTCGTGCGGCCACGAAATGTCCAAACGGCGGAAAGCGGGTCACGAGAAGCTCTTTAGAGGCCTGTACTGGGCCACCAGAAATGTAGTGAGCTAGGGTTAGTTAGCTTCAGTGTTAGCTTAGGAGCCCCACTACAATCAATATTTAATAACGGGTTCTCTCTTTTTCGAGCTACTTGACAGATATGTGACAGAGATACTGTGTTGGAGATGGTCTAATCAGTGACATGAGACGTTAATTTTCTTTGACCCATCAAAATGAATGTGGTCATTTATTAACAGAATCAAAATTTAACATCAAAACATGGTACACTTGATTATTCTGATCGGCTCTGATTAATAAAACTTGGCACGTTTTACTTAATAAAAACAACAGACATTTCCTTAGATCTTAAATTAATATCTGCAGACTTTTAGCTTATCTTTTACTGGCAGAGATAGAAGAGATGGAGTAAAGTTTAAGAAGGGAAAGTGGATACTTAGGGTTAACTAAGATAATAATGAAAAGATGGGGAGTTATCTTGTTTGAAACCAGATAGCACGTTTCCCGGTGATTTCAGCTAGATGGTACCCGAGCGTCGACTCTTTACCTTGGTGGGGTTTCAGAGAGGTCTTCTCCTGGCGTCCAGCAAGGCTGAGTCTTTTTACCTCCAGGGATTTATCCGCTTCTCATCAACTTGGGACCACGAGGCTGACTGGCCCAGCTTCCAAAATAAACTTCCCCGAAAGATAGGATTAAGTTAAGTGGAATTTCAGCAAACGTGCTGAACTCCTGAGATGTTGAATAGGTCTTTGGCGTAATGACCGGAATCAACACTCCAGACAGGTGTCATCTTTCAGAAAATTAGTTCACTACACTAGTGTGTACTCTTACACTGTAATGTTATAATAAAACAGTACTCGTAAAACTGAAATAAAATGCTATTCTTACATTCATCTATACACTTGAAACTGAAATGAGGTACATACTGGACTTCTCCAGGGATACCTGTGTACTCTAGTACCATCCTCCACCCTTCCAAGCCTTTGCAGTCAATGGATCTACCTACAATAAGCAAAGTTAAACATAATAACACAACACCCATACACAACAACACCCTGCAATAAGTAGTCCCCCACACCGGCCTCCCTCCTCCTGGAGCCTGTGGAAGGAACTTTATTAAACGCATGCGCCAACAGCATCAAAATACAATATAACCTTAAAAGTTTTAAACAACTGACATATAACACTGTGGAAACAAGAGGAATTTAATCTTCCCTCCAGGTACCTGTCTGTGCTAGAGAGGGAGAAGCAAGGAAGAAATTAACCACCGAGCCTGTTCCTCAGCAGTAAAACATGTGGTTAAAATACTTTGTTCATGAAACCTTTTATTAGCCCAATTAAACTATTTAAGTCCAGTCCAGTCAGTCAAGTCAGTTGTGTTTAAAAATACCGAATCACCCCATTTCTCCTTAACCTTTGCTCAAATCCACTTCAGGAGTCTGTGTTTTGATGCTAGGGGCGTCCCCCTTTTCTGGAATCTGTACACATTACAACAAAGAAAGAGAAAGATACTTTTGTTAAACCGATATATACAAGTGCAATGTCGTTTTGTAGGCTTCTGATTTATTCCACTTTTCAAATGTCAATGTGATTATCCTAAATGATCCTTTAAACGCTTCAGACTTACTACTGGCTTTTTGCTGTTCATTTAAATATAAAACCCTAAGAAGTTAGTTTTGTATATTTTGTAATGATCTAATCATTATATGAACTGTTTCCTGTTAAGAGCAGCCTTCACCTTCCCTCTTTTTGAAACAGTTTTCTGTTTCAAATCCGAAGTATTACTGGTTGTGATTTACTAACACCCAGTCTGAGTATTAGTTTTAGAAATATAAAATATGGTGTAGTTTTAATCTTCCCCTACTGTTATTCAATCCAGGGTTTGCAAAAAAATATCCAAATATAACCCAAGCTCTCATATAATTTTCCAAAGAGTTAACCATTAAAAAAATGTCATCCCTTGTATCAAACCAGACCCACCAAATGAGCTCATTCAAGGCAAAGACAATCATTTAGTATCACTTTAGAAATGTAGTGGACTAAGCCTACGTCGAAACCCAGTCTAAGGTCAAAACTCTTGACCTTTAGAACCTTGTGGGACAGAAGCTGTCATGTCATGTATTTGAATCCATAAATACAGGTTCACCCATCCTGAGACTTTCTTTCTTGAAGATTCAAGTGAAAAGAACACTCTCTTTTTATTATCATTACTATCTTACAAATGTTGATAATCAAAGTGTCTTAGTTCAAACCATTTTAGATGTTGCAGTGAACTAATCAATTTTATTAACTGAGTAATGATTTTTATTCTCATGCAAAAGTTAGAACTCATGTTAAAAGCTGTTGCAGAGTAATTATGCATTTTTCTGATTTCTGCTTTTGAATGAGCAAGTGTGTGCGTTTACAAGGTTACAGTCAAACGAAAAACGAGTTGTTATGTTAAAACTGTCATGTTTTAGAATCCTCTCAGACGTAAATAGAGATGTTTTGCACCTGTTTCTTAAACACGCCACAACAAACCCTCTCGGTCTGTGAGAACATTTCTGAGCTGTCCCATAACAATTCTCGCTGTCTCTAACCTATTACGTCACAAAAACACACCCCTTCTGGTCGTTTCTGACCAATGAAAAATCCCAAAAAGTGAACCGGGAAAGAGTCTTTAAAATGTCAGTACTTCCTGGTCTACACGGACTCTACAGGGACTCACAGGTACTCACAGAGTGACTTACGACTCACGGAGTTACAGAGTTCACGGAGTTGGAGAGTTGTCAGACTTCTAGAGTTCTGGAGTTCTGATGG
>NW_023621445.1:0-350 GCF_014905685.2 Nematolebias whitei
AATCAGCATACAGAGGGGTACCCTTGGATTGAACTGAAGATGCGGCCACTGGATGAAGAGTGGAGACCAACGTCAGGATTGCAGGTCGCCTCCAGCGAAGGTTGTCTCCAGCGACGTCCAGCCTGTGCCGTTCTGGTTCAATGTGTCATGCAATTATGTGGTTTAAGGTGGGCTTATGAAGGGGATTTTACATAAGGCCTTAAACTATATGCACCTGGTGTGTAAGCTATTGTGGTTGGGAACAGCTACAACTACCAGTTAAGGGGTGGAACATGCTGAAAAGGGTGACTACAGGGGTTTATGCCTATAGAAAAGGGTTCCAAACTATTTTTCCATTTCTAACTTGGTTT
>NW_023621445.1:450-5472 GCF_014905685.2 Nematolebias whitei
CCCATAAATGTTTTGGAAGTCTATGGCGAGACTTATCAAAAAGAATTAGCTATCCCCCCGAATAGAATTGTTCGAGTAGGTTCGGCTTAAGCGTTGTGAGATCAATGTAGATTATGGTACTTAAGGTAGCAATAATATACATTGACTCCGCAAAGATTGCAATTTAACGAATGAACTGCATGTTGGCATGGTTAAAGGCCTCTTAGTCTCTAACTTAACTACACAACAAAATTCATTCTTGCCTGGGGTGTTCGAAAACAATACCAAAAACCAATTAAACGATGTCTCAACATCGACAAAAACAGTGACTAAGCATCTAGAAACATCGTTTCAACATTGACAAAAGCAGTGATTAAGCAACTAGAAAACGACGTTTCGGTGCGCCACTCACTCTGAATGTCAGATTTGATCATGTTATCGCGTCTGGTAGCATTATCCTAACTGGCGTCACCCCCCCTTCGGTCATGGGAGACCGCGAACATGGGTGAGGACGTCGCTCCATGAGCTAAAGTTAGGTTGTCCTTGAGTAGTTTTAACTGTTTGCGCAGCTGAAAGAGGACTTTTAGGTCTGGATCGGAATCCAGTTTACCTTTCGATGGAGTGTATTTGTCTGGGTCAGTCAGATACAGTATCATCGATTTAATTGCAGGATCATCCAACTTCTGAAGTTGGATGATGTCTGGGTCAGTTGAAAGTGACTTTTCGTATTTTAAAAGAACTTGGCGAAGTTTGTCTCTTTCTTCATCAGATGTCAGAGTGTCGGCTTGGGCGACCACCTGTTCAATCTGTGATGAGACTGGTAAGGGTTCTTGCTCCATGGGGAGCTCCAACGAATCCTTTTCTGAGTCGTCGGACCTGTCTATGGGTAAGACACCATAGGTTTGTGGTCCTTGGTCGACGTCATTGGTTGAGAAAAGAGCGATGGCCTGTGATGGTTTCGTGAAACATACTGGCCCAGCTTCTTGACTCGGTACCAGTTTATCTGGGAGTCCTCCCAGAACTGGAATGCCTAGTTCAAAATCATGAAGGTCAGGTTCTGAGTTTTCAGTTTGCGATGACTCGTCATCGTTTGTGTGTGAGTTTACCCCCCCTTCGTCCGATGAGGGGTTGTTGGAGGCAATAACAGCAATGTCTTGGTGTGTTTCACCGACATCTGTAATGTTGTCATTCGCGCCTTCAGATTTAGTAGCGATCGCATCACTACACAGTGCTCCTGGTCGGGTTCCCATTTCAGCGTGTATCAAAGTGTCTAAAAACCTTTGTATTTCCTCTGTCTCTTCCGAGCTCAGAGGTTTAGGGCCTTGTTCCTGGGACCTTTGTGATTTTATCGCCTCGGTTCGTTTCGTCCGAGGTGGGAGAGGGTTAGGTACGTCTTTTGGGGGTTCCTCTTCGGATTTCCCCTGATAATATGGGTCCTCTCGGTTCCCATATTTTTGCGTCCTCCGCATATCCCATTTACGATAATCACGTTCATCCTCTGAAAGAGGAGCATTTTTGTCCCAGCGTGCACCTTCATTACGTGGTTCGTTAGTTAGAAAATACTGCCTTTTCTCGCCTGTTTTAGGAGGAGGTGGCGCGCACCTTCCTTCCATTTCTAGGGAGTGGGGTTTAACCTTTACACCAGGAAACACCTCTATGGGCGTCTTAGCATGAGAACGTACCTCAAACACATTCACAGCACACTGTTTAATCTCATTTATGGATTTTTCTCTGAAATTTGCCATAATTTGTACTGACATGCGTATGTCAGTGTGGAGATTTTTGCTGAAAACATATTTAAAATTTTCTTCTTCCTCCATTCCGGTTTCATTTCTGTAACCAAAATAAGCTTGGAAGATTCTTTTGTAATAAATCTTCGGATGTTCATTCTTTCCCTGCTTGACCTTGTCAGCGGCTGGGAAACCAGCAGGTCCCGTGCAGGGGTCGTACTCTCTGATCAAAGCTTCACACAGAAGGTTGTAATCCTTTCTCGTTGCATCAGGTAGACGCTCGATGAAGGTGAATACCTCTCTGTCCGAAGTGAGCCGTATCAGACTGATCTTATCCTCAACCGTAGCATTAGGATAATCCCTCAATCTGAATTCGAGATCTTTCAGGTACGCTTTTGTTCCAGTTGAACCCATCGGTCCAGGTACAAAGCGTTGTACATATTTTGAGAGTTTTAGCAGAACATCCATTGAAGGAGAAGATATCAATGGTCTCACATGTGTGGTTGGTGCAGATTGGTCAAGGACTGCCCCTACCACCCAAGATGGGGGTGAATAAAAAGCAGGATGTGCAACAACGTCTTTCTGAGGTGTTTGTGGGTGACCTGAACTCTGTCCACGGTCTTCTCTGAGTTCCAGACAAACTCGCCCCACGTCAGAAATCTTGTTTGTTGCTGCGGCCAGTTCCTCCTCACAAGCCTTCAGGCGTTCCTGCGATGACCGACATTCACGTCGTGAATGCACAACTTTTTCCAGTAATATCTGTTTATGCACTTCGAGTCTGTGCAGATCTTTGTTAAGCACATCTATTTTGCTATTCAGCGAATCAATTTCTGCCTTTGCATTTTGCTGTGATTGAAACATCTGTTCAGAATGTTTTTTTGTGAGGACTTCGTGTTCACTTTTAAATTGAAGGACGTATTCTTCAATTTCCTGAGCAAACACTTTTTCACTGTCTAACCTTAGTGAAAGGTAATCAGCTTTCTCAACAACTGTATAGAATGATTCTTTCAGCAATATTGCAATTTTAGCCAGCTTTTCATAACTTGACTTTGTAATTTCTGTAGAGATCACACTTTCTGCAACCTCCTTCAGATTGTCCAATAACTCTTTTGGGTTCATGCGCTCTGCCTGTTTATCATATGGATGTAAGGAATCTGTCAGAAGCGCTAACGCATTCTCTAAGCAGTCCCTTAACCCATAAGGATCAAAGTCTTTTCTAACACACCTGTCATGTTCATTCACTGTGTAGCACTTTATCTGTTTAAAACAGTTGCAAGCTTCAGATATTTTTACAGGTAAATAATTGTATTCAAATGTCAATGAGTGTCACGCTATTTTAGCCTTGGGTTTACACAAAAGTACTGTTATAAGTCACTTATTCAAACGTGGGTACCTTTCTGTAGGTTTTACCCCAATTCATGAATATTGAAGTAAATGCTTCCTGGCAGTGTTACTTGTATGTGCTTATTTTTCAACAGATACTAGATTACCAAGCTCTTTTTAGTGTATTTTACTCTAAAGCACTGAATTTTTATAAACCTGCAATTTTTCTTTAGTCTCACAGCAATCATCAGTTTAAAACGTTTTTTAAACCGTTCTGTTCCAGAAATTTGCTATTTACAGTTACTCATAGAACCAAGTGGTGAAAAGAAAAAGAAAAATTGATGATGTGTCAGGATTAATCAGTCTTTCCTCAGAAAAACTGTTATTCCTGTTCTCCTGTCTCATCCTCTATTTAAAATTAAATAGGAAGATGTATTTTTAGGTGATAACTTAAACAGAAAAGTTTCTTTTTTCTGATAAGTTTACTTCTATTTAGTGATTTTGCAATTAAACGTGTATTATCTTTCAAGCAAAATGAGTAAACTTTTCAACTCTGTGAATATTTGAACCGTATCTTTTAAAAAGTTTCTAATTTTTCATTTTGTCCCTCCTTGTTTGAGGAATTCAGTGAATGAAAATGTCCTGGTAAATGCCTTTTTTTGCATAAATACCTCTTACTTTTTAAGTGCAAGATAACAGTGATTATTCAGCTAGAGGAAGTTTGTTAACTCAAAGTTCGTCTTACAGAGAGAAAAAAAAAAAACGTTTAATTTCACTAAAATACCTAAAACTGAAGTGAAACCGTGAATTCAAGTTTCTCCAGGAGGTGGCAGTGTTTAGCTTTCTACCAGCAGGAGTCTATGACGACTTCCTGTGACGTTCGGTTGACATCCTGTTTTTAGCCGCTTAGCTTAAAGTTAGCTTTGGCTAAACTCGGTTAAAATCAACATTTCTGAACGAATTTAAGCGTAAACGTGGCGTTGTTTCAACAAGCACAACTTTTTAGCATGAACATGAGTTTTTGGGACATATGGCAGCTTTATTTAGTGATTTTAAGCACGGCAAAGCTCATTTCCGACATGGAGGAAGTGACGTGACACGTCACTCATCCGGTCGTTAGCTGTTAGCTTAAAATTAGCATCGCTAGCGTTGTTCAAAAACATCATTTAATGACGGATTTTAAACTCAAACGCGGCGAAATTTTAGCAATTGGACTTTGAAGAACTTAACAGTTGATCAGAATACAGCTTTTAAAGCGCTTTTCAGCTTTAAAAAGCAGATTTTATTCCCTATGAAAACGAATTTTCATTTCCGGGTCACGTGACTGAAATCACCAATGACAGAGCGGCACGGGGGTGAGAGGAAATGACGTAGGCACGTCATTCAACTTCTCAGCGAATCAGAGCGCTCCACAGCAGCAAATTCAACCAATCACGAGGCGTTTTTCCAACTAGCATGATAGATTAGCCTGAAATAAGTTCGTCAACTTTTCGTCTTGTAAACTGTCAAAATGCACTTTTTCTGTTAAAAATTGTAACGTTTAACTCTCTGAGCTTAGTGGAGGCGGCGCTCCGTGGCACAACGTATTTTAAACCGTTTAAAAACAACTCGTTCGAACTTTTTCAGAACCGAGCCGGACCACAGCCGGGTCTTGCAGCAGAACCTCCGTCCTTTTAAACAGAATAACGTTTTCCACAGCTCATCAGCTTAGTTACACGTAACAGGCGTACAATTTCAGCTTTAAAAACATATGACACTATTTCAGCTTTCAAAACATCGCCAGCGTAACACAGCGTAAACATGCAGAGCCGAGCTCCAAGCGGCGCAGCTTCAGAGGCGTTTCAGCACAGCTGACAAACTGTTATTTTTCTTCATGCCAACATGTAAAATCAATCTTTACACGAATACACAGTCATTTATGAGCACGTTCCGGGCCACCAATATGTAGTATGACATATGCAGGATATATTCATACATTTCACGAGTTCTT
>NW_023621446.1:0-5471 GCF_014905685.2 Nematolebias whitei
ACAGCATTGTAAGAGGGGGACAGTTGAACCCGGAGGCCTCCACCCCTGTTTAATGATGGACGATTTCTTTTCACAAAGATGGCCTCCTTTACTCCTCTCTCAAACCATCGTTCCTCTCTGTCCAGGATGTGAACATCTTCATCCCTGAAAGAGTGACCGCTGGCCTGGAGATGAGTGTAGACCGCAGAGTCCTGGCCTGATGATGTTGATCTTCTGTGCTGGGCCATCCTTTTGGCCAGTGGCTGTTTTGTTTCCCCGATGTAAGACTGATCACAGCCCTCCTGACACTGAACAGCATACACAACATTACTCTGTTTGTGCCGGGGGACTGGATCTTTGGGATGAACCAGTCTTTGCCGTAATGTATTTTGGGGTTTAAAAGCCACTGGGACGTTATGTTTAGAAAATAAACGTCTCAGTTTCTCTGATACTCCGTCAACATATGGAATGACCACTGGTCTGGGTCTGGGTTCCTCCTTTTCACCTGTTGGCTGACTGGAGTCCTGTTTGGGTTTCTTCTCTGCTTTCAGGAAGGCCCAGTTAGGATATCCACATTGCTCTAGAGCCTGTCTTGTGTGGGATTTCTCCTTCTGCCTGGCTCCCGAGTTAGTGGGGATGCTGTCTGCTCTGTGATACAGAGTCCTGATGACTCCTAACTTGTGCTCCAAAGGGTGATGGGAGTCAAATTGCAAATACTGGTCTGTGTGGGTGGGTTTGCGGTACACCTCAGTTTGCAAATGTCCTCTATCAGAGACTGAGACCTCACAGTCCAAGAAAGCCAACTTGCCATTTTTTACATCTTCTCGTGTGAACTTGATGTATTTATCCACAGAGTTGATGTGGTCAGTAAAATGTTGGACTTCCTGAGATTTAATTTTAACCCAGGTGTCGTCAACATACCTGAACCAATGACTTGGTGGTGTCCCTGAAAAGGATGTCAAGGCTCTCTTTTCTACCTCCTCCATGTACAGGTTGGCAACAATAGGAGAAACTGGAGACCCCATAGCACACCCATGTTTCTGCCTATAATATTGCTCCCCATATGTGAAGTAGGTTGACTGCAGGCACAGTTTCAAGAGTTGACACAGTTGTTCTGTGGAAAGCGTGGTCCTGCTGCTCAGAGTGGTGTCTGATTTTAATTTTAAACTGACCACCTCTACAGCATCATCAACAGGAATGCACGTAAAGAGTGATGTGACATCAAAAGAGACCATTGTTTCATCAGTCTCCATGATGACATCCCTCACCTTATCCACAAAGTCCATGGTGTTCTGTATGTGGTGTTCTGAGCTGCCAACTAAAGGGATGAGTACAGACACCAGATATTTGGAAACATTGTAAGTGACAGAGTTAATCATGCTAACGATTGGTCTTAAAGGTACACCTTGTTTGTGGATTTTAGGTAAACCATACAGACTAGGTGTTGCCTCCCCTGGGTACAGTCTGTGGTACAGAAAACGGTCAATAGCCTTGTCCTGCTCCAAAATTTTCAGGCAATCTATCAATTTCTTCTTGTAACCACTTCCTGGATCTCTTTTCAGAGGTTCATAAGTGTTTAAGTCACTAAGGAGTGTCATAACTTTCTCATGATAGTCTTTCTAATTTCGAAATTTGAAAGTGCAGGGCTGGACTGGGACTCATTATCAGACCTGGAGTTTCAGCCTCAGAGTGGCCCACTTTATGTCACAACATATTACTATTAAAATCATGTAACTATACGTTTACATCAGGGGCAATTCTAGAATCTGCCCTTTAGATGCTCTTTTAGCCTCTAGTGCTGACAATAGCTCTTGACTTGAACAATGTGGTGACCATTGACATCAGAAGCTTTTTTAATGTGATGGGGGAGGGGGGCACACTGGTGGGCAGTCTGGGGGTCCTCCCCCTGAAAATTTTGAATAAAGTAGATGCCATTCACTGTGAAGGTGGGGAGTCTGACTCCAACATCTTCTGTGCAGCCTTCACCACTCTCTGCAAAGTTTTTCTTTCTGCAGCTGTGCAGCCTCCATGCCACACATTGATGCTGGAGCACAGGATGCTCTCCACTGCACACCTGTAGAAGGAGGTGAGGACTGAGCTTCCAGACCAGCTCTTCTCAGCCGTCTGAGGAAGTAGAGTCTCTGATGAGCATTCTTCATCAGGCTGGTGGTGTTGTTGCTCCAGATGAGGTTGTTGTTCAGGTGCACACCCAAGTACTTGTAGCTGGAGACCACTTCCACCGCAGATCCTCCTATGTTCAGAAGTGTGTGTGTGTGTGTGTGGGGGGGGGGGTTTTCTATCTGAAGTCCACCACCATCTCTTTCATCTTCTTTACATTGATGTGAAGGTTGTTCTTCCTGCACCAGCTCTCTAGGTGTTCCACCTCCTGCTTGTAGCTGGACACATCATTGTTTGTGATGCATCCCACCACCGCTGTATCATCTACAAACTTTACAATGTGACATCCTGGATGGGTAGCTGCACATTCACACGTGAGCAGAGTGAACAGGAGAGGGCTCAGCACACATCCTTGAGGGGAGCCAGTGCTGAGGGTTACGGTGGAGGAGGAGAAGTTGTGGATCCTCTGTAGTGAACTTAATCTGGTGTCACGACTAAGCCTAAGGTCAAAACCCTTGACCTTAAGAACCTTGTGGGACAGAAACTGTCATTTCATTGATTTGAATCCAGAGATACAGGTTCACCCATCCTGAGACTCTCTTTCTTGATAATCAAGTGAAAGAACACTCTCTTTTTATTATCATTACTATTTTACAAATGTTGATAATCAAAGTGTCTTAGTTCAAACCATTTTAGATGTTGCAGTGAACTAATCAATTTTATTAACTGTGTAATGATTTTTAATTCTCATGCAAAGTTAGAATTCATGTTGAGGTCTTTTACAGATTTTTATGCATTTTCTGATTTCTGCCTTTGAATGAGCAAGTGTACGTTTCCAGGGTCAGGAGTGAAGCAGACATGCGTTGGAACAACTGTCCTGTTTATATCCTCTCAGACGTCAACAGGGGGTTTTGGCACCTGTTTCTTAAACTCGCCAAAACAAAACTCTCTCTGTCTGTGAGAACATTTCTGATCTTTCCATAACAATTCTTGCTGCATTCTAACCTTTTACGTCACAAAACACACCCCGTCTGGTCGGTTCTGGCCAATGGGAATACTCCCAGATGAACCGGGAAAACAGCTCTTTAAAATGTCGGTACTTCCTGGTCTAACCAGTTCTGTTGGATACACAGTTCTGTGAGGGTTCTGTGAGAGTTCTACTCAGTTCTGTTGGATACACAGTTCTGGTGGCCCGTCACATGCTCATAAATGACTGTGTATTCGTGTATTCGTTACATGTTGGCATAAAGAAAAGTAACAGTTTATCAGCTGTGCTGAAACGCAGCTCAAAAGCTTTGAAGTCAAAACATTGCATGTTTACGCAGCGTGCTGGAGCTGCGCGCTTGGTGCTTGGCTCTGCATGTTTACGCTGTATTACGCTGGCGATGTTATGAAAGCTGAAAAAGTGTCATATGTCTTGTGAAAGCTGAATTTGTACGCCTGTTATCGTAACTAAGCTGGTTTTGAGCTGGGTGAAAACGCTCTATTCTGTTTAAAGACGGTCCAGATGCGGTTCTGGACCGGCTCGGTTCTGAAAGAGGTTCGGACGAGGTTTTTTTTAAATAGCTAGAAAGACGTTTTTGAGACCGGAGTAGAAGACTCCGTACAGCTCAGAGTTGATCCGTTACATTTTTAACAGAAAAAGTGCATTTTGACAGTTTAAAAGACGATAAGTGACGAAATGGTTTCAGGCTAATCTAACATGCTGGTGGCTACTAACGCTTCGTGGTTGGTTGATTTGCTGCTGTGGAGCGCTCTGATTTGCTGAGAAATTGACTGACGTGGCTACGTCACTTCCTCTCACCCCTGCTGCTTTGTCATTGGTGATTTCAGTCACGTGACCCGGAAATGGAAACTCGTTTTCATAGGGAATAAAATCTGCTTTTTAAAGCTGAAAAGCGCTTTAAAGCTGTGTTCTGAAACGCTGTTTAAGTTCTTCGAAGTCTAATTGCTAAAATTTTGCCACGTTTGTGTAAAAAATCCGTTCAGAAATGTTGGTTTTATCCGAGTCTAGCCGATGCTAATTTTGAGCTAACAGCTAACGACCGGATGCCACAGGAAGTCATAGCGACCCCTACTGGACAACACTAACAGTGTCTGAGTTAAAATTAATAAGGTTGTACTGACACCTTCTGGATAAACGTGAAGATCACAGGTTTTCACTTCGTTTTAGGTTTAAAGAGTGAAATTAAACGTTTTTATTTTTCTGTAAGGCATTTTTGAGTTAATAAACGCTCCTCAAAGTTGAATAATCACTGTTATCTTGCATTTTAAAAGTTATAAAGGTATTTATGCAAAGAGCATTTACCGAACACATTTTTATTCACTGATAATTCCTTAAGAAAAGGTACAAAATAAAAATTAAAGCAAACTTTTAAAAAATAGAAACAGTTACAGATATTCACAAAAATGGAAAAAGTTTACTCACTTGCTAAAAAGATAACGCACGTTTAATTGTTAAACTCACAAAATAAGAGTAAATACATCAGTAGAGAGAAACTCTTCTGATTTTATTTTACCACCTAAACATTTACATCTCCTATTTAATTTCTAAATAGCAGATAATGGAAAACGAAGAGGTAAACACTGACCCCTTTCAATCCAGAGATGCCGTCCAGTCGGCTTTACATATTTTAACAAATTCAATTATTGGTAAACAATTAGGGCAGCACGGTGGCGCAACTGGTAGAGCTGCTGCCTCTCAGCGAGCAGGTCCTTGGTTCAAACCCCGGTCCAGGGGCCTTTCTGGGTGGAGTTTGCATGTTCTCTCCGTGCATGCGTGGGTTTTCTCCGGGTACTCCGGTTTCCTCCCACAGTCCAAAAACATGCATGTTAGGCTGATTGGTAACTCTAAATTGTCCCTAGGTGTGAGTGAGAGAGTGAATGGTTGTTTGTCTCGTTTGTCTCTATGTGGCCCTGTGATGGACTTGCGACCTGTCCAGGGTGTACCCCGCCCCTCGCACAGTGATTGCTGGACATGGGCACCAGTGACCCCCGTGACCCAAAATGGAATAAACGGGTAAAGAAAATGGATGGATGGATGGATGGTAAACAATTAGAGCAATTACAAGACCTTGATGATGATCAAAGAAATGAGGAACTGCAGAGGTTGGCAAAAGAAGCTAAAGTGGCGGAGGACACAAAATCGAGCCGTGAACGCTTGGCAAAAATTTCCCTGCTTCTGAAAGCGGAAGTGGACCATCTGGTTGAACAAAATGTCACGCTGTTCAACGGATATCAATCTGAAAAGGACAGGTGTGACGTATTGATGAATCAATCTGAATTGCAGAAACAACAAATTCAGACTGATAGGGACCTCGCAAAGACAGAGCTGTCAGAACAGGCTCAATCATATGTGGAGAGATTTAGGGATA
>NW_023621447.1:0-5471 GCF_014905685.2 Nematolebias whitei
CACTCACAGTTGAAGAGTACCTATGATAAAAATTACAGTCATCTACAAGCTTTGCATGTGGGAAAACCTGAAAAATCAACAGTCCATCAAATACTTGTTCTCCCCACTGTATACATATATATACATATACATATATATATTACATTTTATTTGAAGATGTCTTTCTTGGCACTCAAGGTCACCTTGCATAGTCTCTAGTCTAGCATAAAAACAGACACTATTATATACATAGTAAAAATAAGTAGAAAGTAGAATTTAAAAAAGACAGTGCACTTGCGTAGCTACTGAAACTGATGAGTTTTGAGTTTGGATTTGAAACGTGGCAATGAGTCTGTTGTGAATATCAGGTGGGAGTGAGTTCCAGAGCAGCTGAATGCTCTGCTCCCCATAGTAACAAGACGGGCAAGAGGAACCATGAGCTGAAAAGAAGAAGAGGATCTGAGGGTACGAGTGGGTGTAGCGATGTGAAGAAGGTCCAAAAGGTATGGAGGAGTGAGGTTGTGGACAGCTTTGAAGTCAAGGAGGAGTTGTTTTCAACCAGTTTGACATGACTGCCAACAAGGAAGAGGGCCGGAAATGGAGGAGGGGGCGTGCCATAGAGACCATCTTAGCACCAACATAACTGGTTTGTTCCACTTTGAAGTAAGCTGTGGAGGGAAGAATCAGTTTTGTTGTGTGTTTCCTGGACTGATGAAGCCTTCTGGATCGAAGGTGAAACGTTTCAGCACAAAAATAGAAACTGTCCAGATGACCTGACTGAAAAATGTTGGATTGTATACCTGGATTATTGAGCATGGACTTTGTTGTAAGGAGGATTATTTTGTAGTTGATGCGACATGGGATGGGAAGCCAATGAAGCTGTTGTAAAACAGGTGTGATGTGATGGATTGATGGGGTCCTTGTAATGATACGGGCAGCTGGATTTTGGACCAGTCGTAATTTATGGAGGGTTTTCTGAGGTAGGCCAAAAAGAGGAGAATTACAATAATCTAAACAAGAGGTGACCAGACTGTGGACCAGAACAGCAGTGGAGTGAGGGAAGGACGGAGACAATATTTTGTAGATAGGAGGAGGCTGACCGAGTGATATTATTGACATGGGAGGAGGAGAGGGTGCTATCAAGGATGACACCCAGACTCTTAACCTGAAAGGAGGGAACGATGGAGGAGTTATCAACCGGAATGGAAAAGCTATGAAGTTTATTGAGTATTGATTTAGTGCCAATTAAAATAAGTTCTGTTTTATTGCAATTTAATTTAAGAAAGTTTAAAATGAACCATTGTTTTATTTCAAGCAGACAATCAGTGAGGGACGAAGGTGGAAGTGTTGAGTTAGGTTAGTTGAGAGGTAGAGCTCGGTGTCATCCGTGTATCAGTGAAACTGAATATGATGTTTGCAAAAAATGTAATCAAGGGAAAGAAGTTAAATGATAAACAACAAGGGTCCCAATACATAGCCTGGTGAACACCTGAGGTAAGGGGAACAGGATGAGACGTGGATGATTTTAACTGAACAAACTGAATGTAGCCTGAAAGGTATGACTGGAACCAGTTGAGAGGTGTATTTACAATGGCAAGAGAGGAAAGTCTGTCCAGAAGAATGTTGTGTGGAATTGTGTCAAAGGCCGCAGTCACATCTAGCAGGAGTAGTATGGATATACATCAGAATCAGCAGCAAGGAGAAGGTCATCGGTGATTTAAAGGAGTGCTATTTCAGTACTGTGGAACAGACGGAAACCAGATTGAAATTGTTCATATAAACTATTGCAACACAGATAAGCATGAAGTTGAGCAGCTACTGTTTTTTTTCAAGAATTTGAGATGAATGGAAGATTTGAAATGGGTCAAAAATTATTGACATTACTGGGATCTAAACCAATAAGTATACATGTGTATATATATATATTTATATATATATGTATATATATAAATATATATGTGTGTGTGTGTATATATATATATATGTATATATATATATATATATATATATATATATATATATATATATATATACAGTGGGGAGAACAAGTATTTGATAGACTGTTGATTTTTCAGGTTTTCCCACTTGCAAAGCTTGTAGATGACTGTAATATTTTTATCATAGGTACTCTTCAATTGTGAGTGATGGAATCTAAAACAAAAATCCAGAAAAATACAATGTATGATTTTTAAATAATTAATTTCCATTTTATTGTGTGAAATAATTTTTTGATACACCAGAAAAATTAAACTTAATATTTGGTACAGAAACCTTTGTTTGCAATTACAGAGATCAGACGTTTCCTGTAGTTCTTGACCAGGTTTGCACACACTGCAGCAGGGATTTTGGCCCACTCCTCCATACAGATCTCCTCCAGAGCCTTCAGGTTTCGGGGCTGTCGCTGGGCCACACGGACTTTAAGCTCCCTCCAAAGATTTTCTATGGGATTCAGGTCTGGAGACTGGCTAGGCCACTCCAGGACCTTAAGATGTTTCCTACGGAGCCACTCTTTAGTTGCCCTGGCTGTGTGTTTTGGGTCGTTATCATGCTGGAAGACCCAGCCACGACCCATCTTCAGTGCTCTTACTCAGGGAAGGAGGTTGTTGGCCAAAATCTCACGATACATGGCCCTATCCATCCTTCCCACAATATGGTGCAGTCGTCCTGTCCCCTTTGCAGAAAAGCATCCCCAAAGAATGAAGTTTCCACCGCCATGCTTCACAGTTGGGATGGTGTTCTTGGGGTTGTACTCATCATTCTTCTTCCTCCAAACATGACGAGTGGAGTTTAAACCAAAAAGTTCTATTTTTGTCTCATCAGACCACATGACCTTCTCCCATTCCTCCTCTGGATCATTCAGATGGTCATTTGCAAACTTCAGACGGGCTTTGACATGCGTTGGCTTGAGGAAGGGCACCTTGCGTGCACTGTAGGATTTTAATCCTTGACGGCGTAGAGTGTTACTGATTGTTTTCTTTGAGACTGTGGTCCCAGCTCTATTCAGGTCATTGACCAGGTCCTGCTGTGTAGTTCTGGGCTCATTCCTCACCTTCCTCAAGATCAATGATGCTCCACGAGGTGAGATCTTGCATGGCGCCCCAGACCGAGGGAGATTTTCCGTTATTTTGTATTTCTTCCATTTTCTAATAATTGCACCAACTGTTGTTGCCTTCTCACCAAGCTGCTTGCCTATTGTCCTGTAGCCCATCCCAGCCTTGTGCAGGTCTACAATTTTATCCCTGATGTCCTTACACAGCTCTCTGGTCTTGGGCATTGTGGAGATGCTGGAGTCTGATTGAGTGTGTGGACAGGTGTCTTTTATACAGGTCACGAGTCCAAACAGGTGCAGTTAGTACAGGTAATGGGTGGAGAACAGGAGGGCTTCTTAAAGAAGAACTAAGATGTCTGTGAGAGCCAAAATTCTTACTGGTTGATAGATGATCAAATACTTATTTCACACAATAAAATGGAAATTAATTATTTAAAAATCATCCATTGTATTTTTCTGGATTTTTGTTTTAGATTCCATCACTCACAGTTGAAGAGTACCTATGATAAAAATTACAGTCATCTACAAGCTTTGCATGTGGGAAAACCTGAAAAATCAACAGTCCATCAAATACTTGTTCTCCCCACTGTATACATATATATACATATACATATATATATTACATTTTATTTGAAGATGTCTTTCTTGGCACTCAAGGTCACCTTGCATAGTCTCTAGTCTAGCATAAAAACAGACACTATTATATACATAGTAAAAATAAGTAGAAAGTAGAATTTAAAAAAGACAGTGCACTTGCGTAGCTACTGAAACTGATGAGTTTTGAGTTTGGATTTGAAACGTGGCAATGAGTCTGTTGTGAATATCAGGTGGGAGTGAGTTCCAGAGCAGCTGAATGCTCTGCTCCCCATAGTAACAAGACGGGCAAGAGGAACCATGAGCTGAAAAGAAGAAGAGGATCTGAGGGTACGAGTGGGTGTAGCGATGTGAAGAAGGTCCAAAAGGTATGGAGGAGTGAGGTTGTGGACAGCTTTGAAGTCAAGGAGGAGTTGTTTTCAACCAGTTTGACATGACTGCCAACAAGGAAGAGGGCCGGAAATGGAGGAGGGGGCGTGCCATAGAGACCATCTTAGCACCAACATAACTGGTTTGTTCCACTTTGAAGTAAGCTGTGGAGGGAAGAATCAGTTTTGTTGTGTGTTTCCTGGACTGATGAAGCCTTCTGGATCGAAGGTGAAACGTTTCAGCACAAAAATAGAAACTGTCCAGATGACCTGACTGAAAAATGTTGGATTGTATACCTGGATTATTGAGCATGGACTTTGTTGTAAGGAGGATTATTTTGTAGTTGATGCGACATGGGATGGGAAGCCAATGAAGCTGTTGTAAAACAGGTGTGATGTGATGGATTGATGGGGTCCTTGTAATGATACGGGCAGCTGGATTTTGGACCAGTCGTAATTTATGGAGGGTTTTCTGAGGTAGGCCAAAAAGAGGAGAATTACAATAATCTAAACAAGAGGTGACCAGACTGTGGACCAGAACAGCAGTGGAGTGAGGGAAGGACGGAGACAATATTTTGTAGATAGGAGGAGGCTGACCGAGTGATATTATTGACATGGGAGGAGGAGAGGGTGCTATCAAGGATGACACCCAGACTCTTAACCTGAAAGGAGGGAACGATGGAGGAGTTATCAACCGGAATGGAAAAGCTATGAAGTTTATTGAGTATTGATTTAGTGCCAATTAAAATAAGTTCTGTTTTATTGCAATTTAATTTAAGAAAGTTTAAAATGAACCATTGTTTTATTTCAAGCAGACAATCAGTGAGGGACGAAGGTGGAAGTGTTGAGTTAGGTTAGTTGAGAGGTAGAGCTCGGTGTCATCCGTGTATCAGTGAAACTGAATATGATGTTTGCAAAAAATGTAATCAAGGGAAAGAAGTTAAATGATAAACAACAAGGGTCCCAATACATAGCCTGGTGAACACCTGAGGTAAGGGGAACAGGATGAGACGTGGATGATTTTAACTGAACAAACTGAATGTAGCCTGAAAGGTATGACTGGAACCAGTTGAGAGGTGTATTTACAATGGCAAGAGAGGAAAGTCTGTCCAGAAGAATGTTGTGTGGAATTGTGTCAAAGGCCGCAGTCACATCTAGCAGGAGTAGTATGGATATACATCAGAATCAGCAGCAAGGAGAAGGTCATCGGTGATTTAAAGGAGTGCTATTTCAGTACTGTGGAACAGACGGAAACCAGATTGAAATTGTTCATATAAACTATTGCAACACAGATAAGCATGAAGTTGAGCAGCTACTGTTTTTTTTCAAGAATTTGAGATGAATGGAAGATTTGAAATGGGTCAAAAATTATTGACATTACTGGGATCTAAACCAATAAGTATACATGTGTATATATATATATTTATATATATATGTATATATATAAATATATATGTGTGTGTGTGTATATATATATATAT
>NW_023621448.1:0-5470 GCF_014905685.2 Nematolebias whitei
TATTTATATATATATACATATATATTTATCTATATATATTTATATATATATATATATATATATATATATATATATATATATATATATATATATATATATATATATGTATATATATATGTATGTATATAAATTAAATCTCTGATGAACCAGATTCTACAAAAAAACATCTAGATTTAAATTTTTATAGGTTTTCATCATCATTTGATGTATTTGCACTCATTGTGTCTACTTTTAATGTTCATTTTAAATGTGTGGTTTCCTTTCTTGTTCACATATATACATTTTATTTTTAGCTTTGCTTTAAAGTTCTTGTTTTGTGATTTGTACATTTGTGAGTTAAAATAAAGTTGAACTGGAGGTCGTCTCTTTTCTTTAAACATGTTTGAGGGAAATATTTCTGTGATCCAATAGTTTTGTGTCTTTTTATGATTTTCAGCTGAGTTAACAGTCATTAAAGTGAAAACAGGATTTCATGATGAAGCTGGCACCGTTTATTTATTTATTTTTTTTAATCTTCAACGCTAAAATATATATATATATATATATATATATATAATTTTTTTATGACGATCCTCTCCTCCGGAGACGGGCAGGCTCATCTTCCCAGCTCCAGCTCAGCTGGTGACTCGCAGAGGCCGTTCCAAGACCCCAGCCGCGCGTACTCATGATGGCCCGACCCACGCAGACAGGCGGACAGAGACGGGTCTGCGACGAACGGTGGAAGCGATTTTAAAAAATATTTTACGTGTAAAAAAAAAAAATCATTTTTAAATCGCTTCAACAATTTTTTAAAACATTTTTTGTATAAAAACAAAATATTATTTTATTTAAAAATCGCTTCCACCGTCCGCCTGACTGCCGGATGGGATCGGGATTCAGCCTTCATGATTACCTGCGGCCGGGGTCTGGCAACGGCCATCTGCGAGTCCCCATCTCCAGCTTTGCAGTGACCAGCGGAGCTCTGAGCATACAAGGCTGGTATCCGGAACCCGAGCCTCCGAGTCGGCACATCGAAGGATCTTCCGCGGTGACCAGCTGAACTTGGAGCCAGGGGGATGACGCTCTGCCCAATCTGGCGCTCCAAGGCTCCGGAGGGAGGATCAGGGTAGACCAGCAGAGCTCCATCCAGCTTGCTGTAAATTATGTTGTCGGCCACCAAGCACAAAAAATGCCAGCACATCAACATTAGACCAAGATGTTGTCAGTATTGTTTTAAAAATCTTTAAAATAAATCCAGCTGCTGCTCCAGTCCAAGAAATTGCAAATGGCGGAATATTGTTTTGAAAAGTTTCTGAAGGATCCAGTGACTCCACCCCTGACTCCGCCCCCGACCAATCAGTGACCGACAGTGTTCTGACGTCACGTTTTTGTACCTCTTTGTACTGGTTAGAACCACAGAGCCAAGGGTACTGAAAATAGTAACAGGTACTAAGTACCGGTACTAATGGAAAAGCCTCAGAACCGGGCCAAGTAGGGTACAGTCGGCCCGTACCGGTACTAATGGAAAAGGGGCATAATATGCCTCACAAATTCCCTGGTAAAGGTGTGTTCCATAGGAACTCTCAGGAAGACTTCAGTCAGAGATTCCACTCAGAAGTGGATGACTCATGAAAGACTGAAGAAGACTCTAGGAAGACTCTGGTCAAAGACTGAAGACTCGAGATGACTGACTAGTTCCAGGAAGTGTTGACTTTTAAAAGAGTACTCACTTCCGGTCACTTAGTACTTCCTGATTGGTTGAAGCAACCAACAGGGGGGTGTTTCAGTGATGTCAGAGGGTTATTAAGTCAAAAAGACAGCAGGAATGTTTAGGAACGTTTAGTACAGACAGAGAAATGTTTTGAAGAAGTTAGAGGAAGCAGGTGCCAGTTGCTTCTTTTTTACCCTCTGCTAAGTTTAAAAACAAGACACTTCATTCTAATAACTCATTTCTGTCTGTCTCTGACTTTCGACGACATCACTACTCCTCATTCAGACAGAAGATCAAAATGCATAATTACTTTGTAAATAGACATTTAACTTGATTTCTAATTTAAATGAGGTTTAAAAATCATTAATACTGTTTCACTGTTGATTTAAAATGAGTGGTTCACTTTAACATTTAGAAATGGTATGAACTAAACACACTTTGATTATCAAAAAGAAGAGTGTTCTTTCAATTGATTAATTCAGGATACAATTAAACAGTCTCTTGATGAGCTAATTTGTATTTCTGGATTCAAATCAATGAAATAACAGTTCCTGTCCCATGAAGGTCTTCAGAGACAGGTTGTGGTCGGAGGCCTAGTTCACTACATCATCCTCGACACCACTCTCTCCTTCACTTCACACATCAACAATGTCACTCGGTCTGCCTATTTCCATCTCCGAAATATTAACCGTCTCCGCCCTTCTCTCACACCCTGCTCCACAGCCATCCTTGTTCACAGTCTTGTGACTTCTCGGATTGACTACTGCAACTCCCTTCTTTATGGCCTCCCCAACAAATCTCTCCAGAAGCTGCAATTGGTCCAGAACTCAGCTGCCAGTGTCATAACTCAAACCTCCTCCTATAACCACATCACTCCAGTCCTGCAGCAGCTCCACTGGCTCCCGGTTAAATCATGCATCGTCTTCAAAATTATTCTTCTCACTTTCAAAGCTATCCACAACCTTGCCCCTCCGTACCTATCTGACCTCTTACACATCTCCATCCCCTCTCGCTCTCTCAGATCCTCCTCTTCACTACACCTCCATGTACCCTCTGCCCGCCTCTCCACTATGGGGAGCAGGGCCTTCACCTGCTCTGCTCCTCATCTCTGGAACTCTCTACCCCCTCACTGAAGAAACACCACCTCTCTTTCTATATTCAAGACTGCTCTGAAAACACATCTCTTTAGACTCGCTTATCCTTAACTTTGCTGTATGTATTTTATATTATTTTTGCATTTTATATTCTTTATGTAATTTATTCCTGTTGATCTTTGTTCTTACTGTAAAGTGTCCTTGGGTGTCATGAAAGGCACTTTTTAAATAAAATTATGATTATTATTATTATTATTATATATGTATATATACACCTATATATATATACACATACATATTACATATATTATATTAAAATATATATATATATATATATATATATATACATATATTTACATATAAATATAACCCTGAGGAACATGGTTGAATGCCTTCTCCAAGTCCACAAAGCACATGTAGACTGGATGGGCAAACTCCCATGACCCCTTCAGGACCATAGTGAGGATAAAGAGCTGATCCAGTGTTCCACGGCCAGGACGGAACCCTCATTGTTCCTCCTGGATCTGAGGTTCGACCAACAATCGGACTCACTTCTCCAGTACCCCTGAATAGACCTTACCAGGGAGGCTAAGGAGAGTGATGCCCCTATATTTTGAGCACACCCTCTGGTCTCCCTTTTTGAAGAGGGAAACAACCACCCCAGTCTGCCAGTCCAGTGGCACTGCCCCCGATGTCCACGCAACATTGCAAAGGCATGTCAGCCAAGACAGCCCCACAACATCCAGAGCCTTAAGGAAATTAGGGTGAAACACATCCACTCCCAGTGCCCTGCCACCTCTGAGCTTGTTAACTATCTCAGCGACCTCAGCCATGGTTTTGGATGGATAAACCCCAAAATCTCCTGACTCAGCTTCCTCCATGGAAGACATGATGATGGGATTGAGAAGGTCCGAGAAGTATTCCTTCCACCTCCCGATGACATCACTGGTTGAGGTCAACAGCACCCCACCTTCACTGAACACAGTGTTAGTAAAGTGCTGCTTTCCCCTCCTCAGCCACCTGATGGTTTGCCAGAATCTCATCGGAGCCTTTCCGAGAGTCTCTATCCAAGGTCCCACATCTGAGCTTTTGCCTCAGCAACAGTCGAGGCTGCACACCACTTGGCCCTCCATTACTCCTCAGCTGCCTCTAGAGTCCCACTGGCCAACAAGGCCCAATAGGACTCCATCTTCAGCTTGACAACCTCCCTAACCCGGGGTGTCCACCATCAAGTTCATGGATGACCACCGCGAGAAGCACCGACAACCTTGCGGTCACAGCTCAAGGCAGCTACCTCAACAAGCGCGGCGCGGAACATTGCCCACTCAGACTCAATGTCCCCCACCTCAGCTGGGATGCAGTTAAAGCTCTCTCGGAGGTGTGAGTTGAATATCTGTTTGATAGGTTCTTCTGCCAGGCATTCCCAGCAAACCCTCACTACACATTTGGGTCTACCAGGTCTGCCCGGCATTGTCTCTCGCCATCTGATCCAACTCACAACCAGGTGGTTATCAGTCAACAACTCAGCTCCCCTCTTCACCCGAATGTCCAAAAAAAACCGGACGCAAATCAGATGACATGACTATGAAGTCAATCATTAATCTACGACCTAGGGCGTCCTGGTGCCAAGTACACTTACAGACACCCTTACGTTTGAACAAGGTGTTTCTGATGGACAAACTATGACTAGCACAGAAGTCCAACAACAGAACACTGCTCGGGTTCAGATCAGAGAGGCCCATCCTCCCAGTCAGGCCCTTCCAGGTCACACTGTCATTACCCATGTGTGCATTTAAGTCCCCCAGAAGAATAAATGAGTCCCCAGCTAGCGCACCTTCCAGCACCCCTGCCAAGGACTCTAAGAAGGCCGGATACTCTGAACTGCAGTTTGGTGCGTAGGAACAAACACGAGTCAAAGCCCGTCCCCCCACCCGAAAGCGAAGGGAAGCCACCCTCTCATCTATCGGGGAAAACTCCAACACACAGGCACCAAGTCGGGGGGTGGGGGGGCTACAAGTAGACCCACACCAGCTCAACGCTGGGCATGGGCAACTCCAGAGTGGAAAAAGGTCCAATCTCTCTCAAGGAGATCAATTCCAGAGCCCATGCTATGCGTTGAGGTGAGCCCAACTATATCTAGTCGGTACCTCTTAACCTCACGCACAAGCTAAGGCTCCTTCCCTGCCAGATAGGTTACATTCCATGTCCCAAAAGCTAGTTTGGTAAGCCAGGGTCAGAGCGCCAAGGACCCCGCCTTCGGCCACTGCCCATAGCATCATGCAACCAACTTTTAAGGCCCTTCCTGCAGGTGGTGGATCCACAAAAGGCAAACCCCGGCTGCTCCTTCGGGCTGAACCTGACCGGGTCCCATGGGCAGAGACCCAGTCACCAGGCGCTTGCTGACAAGCCCCTCCCCCAGGCCTAGCTCTAAGGTGGGGCCCCGGTAACCCACGTCTGGGCAATGGACACTGAGTTCCTTGTTATATTTTGACCATAAAAATCTTCTGAATCGCTCTTTGTCTGGCCTGTAACCTAGGACCAATTTGCCTTGGGAAACCCTACCAGGGGCAATTATAATTGCCCCCGACAGCATAGCTCCTAGGTTCAATCAGGCGCACATACTCCTCCACCACGATAAGGTGGCGATTCAAGGAGGATATATATATATATATATATATATATATAT
>NW_023621449.1:0-5470 GCF_014905685.2 Nematolebias whitei
AATACAGTTTGAGCCATCTGGTGACTTTCTTTCTTGAATTAATCAAGCAGAAAAGACAATTCTCTATGATCATTACTATTTTACAAATGTTTGATAATCAAATTGTGTTAGTTCACTCAATGTTTACAGGTTGAAGAGAACTACTCATTTTTATTTTACATAAACAGTAAGTAATGATTTTTATTCCTCATTCAAAGAAGAAATCAGGTTAATATGCATTTCTTGGTTTTTCTGTCTGCAATGAGCGAGTTTTGTAAGTATGTTAAAGGTCGGTTCTCGGTCAACTAAAATGTTTACTGAGAAAAAATGTCATGTTTAACTATTTGAGAAGATACAGCAGAGTGAGACTCCACGAAGTCTGGGTTTCTGCAATAATCTTTCTGTCTGTTGTTGAACAATCTCATTCTCTGACCTCGAATTTGATAACATCTTACATCACAAACCACACCTCTATTTCTGGTCCATCGACCAATCAAAAAGCTCTCAAATGACCCGGAAGTCGACCCATTTAAAATGTGGCAACTTCCCAGTTCATGCTAGAGTTGCTGAGTTGTTGGTTGCTACAGTTGCTGCGCTCAGGAATGAGTTCAACTAGAGAGTTCCACACAGAGGACTGAAGAGTGATGGAGTTAGAGTTCTTGGATGCAAACGCGTTCAGGATGATCCAGAGACGTTTTGGGATTATAACTTCTGTTTGAACAACCTCGTACGACTCTCTAAGGGTTTGGCAGTTCTCACGGAGACGCTGAAAGAGTCAGAAAGGAACCCTACGCCGACGCTGAGTTTAGCGTCAACCAGGTAGAAGGTTCTATTTTCGACCAAGTGTACCGTGGGCGAGCTGAGATCTGATGGAGCGTGCACGTTTCTGGTCAAACAGATTAATTCCCTCACAAATCTCTCTGTAAGATAAATCTCCATTTCCATCTTAAACTCTGCTTTCTCTTAAAATCAGTACAGATATTTTAGAAATATCTGAAGCAAAATCCTCAATCACCGCCGTGTGATTGAAGTCTATTATCTGTGAAACTTGTCTGTTATTATTTTCATATTTTGCCAAATTAATGTAAATGTTTGATGTTAACTTTGATTCTGAAAATAAGTGACCGCATTCATTTTGATGGGTCAAAGATAAATAACGTCTCTCGTTACATTTCTGTTAAAATTCAATGCACGACATTTACACAGTCAGAAAGATGAGGAACTCGTGAAAAGTATGAATATATATCCCTATATGACATACTACAGTTGGTGGCCCGTAACGTGCTCATAAATGACTGTGTATTTCGTGTGAAGATTTTTACATGTTGGCATAAAATAACAGTTTATCAGCTGTGATTGAACGCAGCGCGCTGCTGAAGCTGCTGCACCGCCTGAAGTCAAAACACTGCATGTTTTTAAGCGTGTTGGTCTGTGAAGCTCAGGAAGCTCACAGGAAGCTGAAATAGTGTCATATGTCTTTGTGAAAGCTGAAATTGTACGCCTGTTACGTGTAACTAAAAGCTGATGAGCTGTGGAAACGCTGTTTTCTGTTTAAACTGGTTCAAACGGACGGAGGTCCGGTTGTTGGACCGGCTCGGTTCTGAAAAAAAAAAAAAAAGTTCGAACGAGTTGTTTTTAAACGGTTTAAAAGACGTTGTGCCACGGAGCGCCGACTCCGCAAAGCTCAGAGTTGATTCGTTACATTTTTTAACAGAAAAAGTGCATTTTGACAGTTTAAAAGACGAAAAGTTGACGAATTTTAGTTCACGTGAACCTAGCATGCTAGTTGCTTTAACGTTTCGTGATAGGTTGAATATTGCTGTTGTGGAGCGCTCTGATTCGCTGAAAGGTTGACTGACGTGGCTACGTCATCTCCTCTCAACCCTGCGCTGCTTTGCCATTGGTGATTTCAGTCACGTGACCCGGAAATGAAAATTCGTTTTCATAGGGAAATAAAATCTGCTTTTTAAAGCTGAAAAGCGCTTTAAAAGTGTATTTTGATACGCTGGTTAAGTTCTTCGAAGCATACTCGCTGAAATTTTGCCACGTTAGAGTTTAAAATCCGTCATTAAATGATGTTTTTGAACAACGCTAGCGATGCTAATTTTTAGCTAACAGCTAACGACCGGATGAATGACGTGTCACGTCACTTCCCCCATGTCGGAAATGAGCTTTGCCGTGCTTAAAATCACTAAATAAAGCTGCAATATTGTTCCACAAAACTCATGTTCATGCTATAAAGTCGTGCTTGTTGAAATTTTGCCACGTTTGTGTAAAAAATCCGTTCAGAAATGTTGGTTTTAACCGAGTCTAGCCGATGCTAATTTTTAGCTAACAGCTAACGACCGAACGCCACAGGAAGTGATAGCTCCCCTACTGGACAACACAAACAGTGTCTGAGTTAAAATTATTAAGGTTGTTCTGACATCTTCTGGAGAAACTTGAGAACACAGGTTTTCACTCGCTTTTTAGGTTTAAAGAGTGAAATTAAACGTTTTTATTTTTCTAAAAGGCATTTTTGAGTTAATAAACGTTCCTCAAAGCTGAATAAATACTGTTATCTTGCATTTTAAAAGTTATAAAGGTATTTATGCAAAGAGCATTTACCAAAAAGTTTTTATTCACTGGTAATCCCTTAAAAATAAGGTACAAAATAAAAGTTAACTTTTTAAAAAATAGAAACAGTTACAGATTTTCACAAAGTTGGAAAAAGTTTACTCATTTGCTAAAAGGATAGTGCACGTTTAATTGATAAATCACTAAATAAAAGTAAATATATCAGACAAAGAGACTTTGCTGATTTTATTTATTTAAAAAAAAAAACCTAAAACATTAAAATTCTCCTGTTTAATCTTTAAATAGAAGAAAAATGGCAAGCGAAGAAGAAGAAGAGAACCCTTTAAAACCCAATACAAATGATGATATCATTTTAGGGGCCTTACATATTTTAACAACTCCAATTATTGGTACACAAATACAGCAATTACAACAACTCGATGAACTTCAAAGACAAGAAGAGCTGAAAAGTCTGGCCGCAGGAACATTAGAGCCAGAGAGTAAAAAGCATTCCCAGGAACGGTTAGCAAAAATCTCTCTGCTTCTAAAAGCTGAATTGGATGAACGGTCGGAACGCCTTGTCTGGATGTCTAAAAGACATGAGGAGGAGCTCGCAGAAAAACAGGCGTCATTACAAACACAATCTTATGAGAAGATTAGTGAAAAAGACCGTCAATATCAAGCTGCGTGTTTAGACAATGAACATCTACAAAGAGAGTTGCAGCTCGCAAAAATGGAACTGGAACAACTCAAAATAGATAAACAAAATCTACAAAAGCTACATATGCGTTTAGAAGATGACTATTATACATCCCAGGAACATTTAAAAAAATGTGAGGCGAAACTAATAGCAGCAACAGAAAAAGGTCAGGAAGTTGGGCAAGGTGACCTGGAATCCAAGCCAGACCCTGAACAGAGTCGGGGTAATACACCAAAAACTCAACAACCTCTTTACTCACCCGGTGCTTTTAGACCCATCCAAACACCTACACAAACGGGCAGAGTAACACCCCCACAACTGATCACGCATGTGAGACCATTGATATCTTCTCCATCAATGGATGACTTGCAAAAAATCTCAAAATATGTACAACGCTTCGTTCCTGGACCGTTGGGCTCATCTGGAACAAAAGCGTACCTCAGAGATCTGGATTTCAGATTGAGATCTTATCCTAATGCTACGGTAGAAGATAAGATCAGTCTGATACGACTCACGTCAGACAGAGAGGTGTTTACCTTCATCGAGCGTCTACCAGATGCAACGAGAAGGGATTACAAACTTCTGTGTGAAGCTCTGATCAAAGAGTACGACTCCTGCACAGGACCAGCTGGATACCCAGCCGCAGAAAAGGTCACGCAGGGTAAAGCTGAACATCTAAAAGTTTATTACAAAAGAATCTTCCAAGCTTATTTTGGTAACAGAAATGAAACCGGGATGGAGGAAGAAGAAGGTTTTAAATTTGTTTTCAGCAAAAATCTCCACCCTGACATACAAACGTCAGTGCAAATGATGGCAAATTACAGAGAAAAATCCATCAGTGAGATTAAACAGTGCGCTGTGAATGTGTTTGAGGCACGTTCTCATGCCAAGACGCCCATAGAAGTGTTTCCTGGTGTAAAGGTTAAACCCCACTCCCTAGAATTAGAAGGAAGGCGTTCATCGCCACCTCCTCCTAAAAAAGGAGAAAAAAGGCAGTATTTTCAGACTAACAAACCGCATCATGAAGGTGCACGCTGGGACAAAAAGGCTCCTCCTTCAGAGGACGAACGTGATTATCGTAAATGGGATCAGCGGAGGACGCAAAAAAATGGGAACCGAGAGGAACCCCAAAAAGACGTACCTAGCCGCCTCCCACCTCGGACGAAACGTCCCGAGGCGAAAAAAATCACAAAAGTCCCAGAAAAAAGGCCCTCCACCTCTGAGCTCGGAAGAGACAGAAAAATTGCGTGAAATGTTAGAAGACTTCAAACACACTGACAAGGGAAGCCGACCAAAAGCACTATGCAGTGAGGTACTCACTATTACATCTCTGGGCGCGAATGACAACACTACAGACGTCGGTGAAACACACCAAGACGTTGCTGTTGTTGCCTCAAACAACCCCTCATCGGATGAAAGGGGGGTAATCACACACACAAACGATGACGAGTCATCGCAAGCTGAACACGCAGAAACAGCTACAGCTGTGCTGACGGTTCAGACAAACCAAGATTACACAGATAAGGCTGAACGCGTGAAGAAGCGTCAGAAAAAAACCAAAAGGTTTCTGTGTAACTTTATCAGAAAGGGGGTCGCCAAAAAGGCGTACCTGTCAGTAACACTCGAAGGTGTCCTCACACACGAAGCACTCCTGGACGGTGGGGCAGACATAACAATTATGTCAGCTAAACTGTTCGAGGAGCTGAGGACAGCCGCAGCCGAGAAAAACAGGATAATACCTCTATCTGATTGTGCTATAGAAATGCAGGGTCTTTCAGAGAATAAAACAACCCTGACAGCTATAGCAATGGTTCACATGCAGATTGGCAATATGACACTGTACCATCCGGTACACGTGACTCATGTTGACTCATTCCCATTTTTGGTTGGCCAGGATTTTATAAATCGCTTTAACGCGATTATAGATTATGACGATCAAACAATGTGGACAACAGTGAGCAAACCACTGCCAATAGATACGCCTCCGGAGTGTGACACAGACTGCCCAACAGCAGGTACCGCGGAAGGCACAAAGGACTCCTCAGCCGAGGACACGAGCCCGGTGAGTACTCCTCTGACACCATGTGAAACCAAAGAGACCCACCAAGAGGTCCAAACTCTGACTCAACAAGACAGCCTCCTTAGTGAGCTGGAGCAGTCAGAGTCCACCAAACACTACCTACCACTGGTAGTTAAGGGTGTAGAGATCCAAGGGTCCCACACCAACGATGCTGT
>NW_023621450.1:0-5468 GCF_014905685.2 Nematolebias whitei
GAACTCGTGAAAAATGTATGAATATATCCAGCATATGTCATACTACATTTGGTGGCCCGTGACGGTTCATAAATGACTGTGTATTCGTGTAAAGATTGTTTTTACATGTTGGCATGAAGAGAAGTAACAGTTTATCAGCTGTGCTGAAACGCAGCTCAAGCTGCGCCGCTTTGAAGTCAAAACGCTGCATGTTTTAAGCGTGTTGGGCTGTGATGCTTGGGAGCTCACAGAAAGCTGAAATAGTGTCATTGAGTCTTTATGAAAGCTGAAATTGTACGCCTGTTATGGTAACTAAAAGCTGGGTTTTGGGTAAAAACGCTTCATTCTGTTTAAAGACGGTCCAGACGCGGTTCTGGACCGGCTCGGTTCTGAAAAAGGTTCGGACGAGTTGTTTAAATAGCTAGAAAGACGTTTTGGAGACCGGAGTAGCAGACTCCGTGCAGCTCAGTATTGATTCGTTACAGTTTTTAACAGAAAAAGTGCATTTTGACAGTTTAAAAGACGAAAAGTCGACGAACTTATTTCATGCTAATCTATCATGCTAGTTGCTGAAACGTTTTGTGATTGGTGGAATTTTGCTGCTGTGGAGCGCTCTGATTCGCTGAGAAGTTGAATGACGTGGCTACGTCATTTCCTCTCACCCCCGTGCTGCTCTGTAATTGGTGATTTCAGTCACGTGACCCAGAAATGGAAACTCGTTTTCATAGGGAATAAAATCTGCTTTTTAAAGCTGAAAAGCGCTTTAAAGCTGTGTTCTGAAACGCTGTTTAGGTTCTTCGAAGTCTAATTGCTAAAGTTTTGCCACGCTTGTGTAAAAAATCCGTTCAGAAATGTTGGTTTTATCCGAGTCTAGCCGATGCTAATTTTTAGCTAACAGCTAACGACCGGACGCCACAGGAAGTTATAGCTCCCCTACTGGACAACACTAACAGTGTCTGAGTTAAAATTAATAAGGTTGTACTGACACCTTCTGGATAAACGTGAGATCACAGGTTTTCACTTCGCTTTTTAGGTTATTTTAGTGAAATTAAACGTATTTTCTTTTAAAAGGCATTTTTGAGTTAATAAACGTTCCTCAAAGCTGAATAATCACTGTTATCTTGCATTTTAAAAGTTATAAAGGTATTTATGCAAAGAGCATTTACCGAACACATTTTTATTCACTGATAATTCCTTAAGAAAAAGGTACAAAATAAAAATTAAAGCAAACTTTTTAAAAATAGAAACAGTTACAGATATTCACAAAGTTGGAAAAAGTTTACTCACTTGCTAAAAAGATAACGCACGTTTAATTGATAAATCACTAAATAAGAGTAAATACATCAGTAGAGAGAAACTCTTCTGATTTTATTTTACCACCTAAACATTTACATCTCCTATTTAATTTCTAAATAGCAGATAATGGCGGACGAAGAAGGAAACCCTGACCCCTTGCATTCCAGAGATGCCGTCCAAGCGGCTTTACATATTTTAACAAATTCAATTATTGGTAAACAATTAGAGCAATTACAAGACCTTGATGACAATCAAAGAGATGAGGAACTGCAGAGGTTGGCAAAAGCAGCTAAAGTGTCAGAGGACACAAAATCGAGCCGTGAACGGTTAGCAAAAATTTCTCTGCTTCTGAAAGCGGAATTGGACCATCTGGTTGAACAAAATGTCATGCTGTTCAACGGATATGAATCTGAAAAGGAGAGGTGTGACGAATTGATGAATGAATCTGATTTGCAGAAACAACAATTTCAGACTGATAGGGACCTCTTAAAGACTGAGCTGTCAGAACAGGCTCAATCATATGAGGAGAGGATTAGGGATAAAGAACAAGCGTACCGAGCCGCGTGTGCAGATAACGATGTGGTACAAGCACAGTTGCAGGTCGCATTACAGGAGCTGTACGCTTGCAAGGCAGAAAAGGCGAAAATACTCCGACAATGGCTGAATTTAAAAAGTGAATGTCAGACAACACAGGAGCGCCTGACAGCTTGTGAGGAGAAACTAGCTACAGCTACAAACCAGATATCTGAAATGGGGCGAGCTGGTATGAGACTCAGAGACGAACAGTATCAGGGCCCGGGTCAGCCACAACCACCCCAGATAGACCTGCACCAATATGTACCTCTTCCTCCTGACACTATGCCGCCACCTCCACTCCCATCATGGGCGGTAGGGACAGACCTGCACCAATATGCACCTCTTCCTCCTGACACCATGCAGCCACCTCCACCCCCATCACGGGTGGTAGGGACAGACCTGCACCGATATGCACCTCTTCCTCCCAACCCTTATCAGCCACCCCCACCCCCATCTTGGGCGGTAGGGGCAGTCCTTGACCAATCTGCACCATCACACACACAAGAGAGACCGTTGATACTGTCTCCTTCAATGGATGATTTGCAGAAAATCTCAAAATATGTACAACGCTTTGTGCCTGGACCGATGGGATCATCTGGAACAAAAGCGTACCTCAAAGATCTGGAGTTCAGATTGAGATCTTATCCTAATGCTACGGTAGAGGATAAGATCAGTCTGATACGGCTCACTTCGGACAGAGAGGTGTTTACCTTCATCGAGCGTCTACCTGATGCAACGAGAAAGGATTACAACCTTCTGTGTGAAGCTTTGATCAAAGAATACGACTCCTGCACGGGACCTGCTGGTTTCCCAGCTGCAGACAAGGTCACGCAGGGTAAAACTGAACATCCAAAAGTTTATTACAAAAGAATCTTCCAAGCTTATTTTGGTAACAGAAATGAAACCGGAATGGAAGAAGATGAAAATTTTAAATTTGTTTTCAGCAAAAATCTCCACACTGATTTTAAACAATCAGTACAAATGATGGCAAATTTCAGAGAAAAATCCATCAGTGAGATTAAGCAGTGTGCTGTGAATGTGTTTGAAGCGAATTCTCATGCTAAGACGCCCATAGAAGTGTTTCCCAGTGTAAAGGTTAAACCCCTCCCTCTTGAACTAGAAGGACGACGCGCCTCGCCGCCTCCTCCTAAGAAAGTCGAGAGAAAACAGTCTGTTCAAACTAACAAACCGCGTCATGAAGGTGCACGCTGGGACAAAAATGCTCCTCTTTCAGAGGATGAACGTGATTATCGTATATGGGGCATGCGTAGGACGCAACGATATGGGAAACCATATCATCAGGGGCAGTACGTAAAGGAACCCCCGAAAGACGTACCTGACCATCCCCCACCTCGGACGAAACGAACCGAGGCGAAAAAATCACAAAAGTTCCAGAAACAAGGCCCTACACCTCTGAACTCGGAAGAGACAGAGAAAATACGCAGGTTGTTAGAAACTTTGAAACACACTGACACGGGAACCCATCCAGGAGCACTATGCAGTAATGTAATTCCTATTACATCTGAGGGCGCGAATGACAACATAACAGATGTCGGTGGAACACACCAAGACATAACTGTTGTTGCCTCAAACAACCCCTCATCAGAAGAAGGGGGGTAAACACACACACACAAACGATGACGAGTCATCGCAGGCTGAACACTCAGAAACAGCTTCTGCTGTGCTGACGGTTCAGACAAACCAAGATTACACAGATAAGGCTGAACGCGTGAAGAAGCGTCAGAAAAAACCAAAAGGTTTCTGTGTAACTTTATCAGAAAGGGGGTCGCCAAAAAGGCGTACCTGTCAGTAACACTCGAAGGTGTCCTCACACACGAAGCACTCTTGGACGGTGGGGCAGACATAACAATTATGTCAGCTAAACTGTTCGAGGAGCTGAGGACGGCCGCTGCCAGTGTTAACAGGATAATACCTCTCTCTGAATGTGCTATAGAAATGCAGGGTCTCTCAGAAATGAAAACAACCCTGACATCCATAGCAATGGTTCACATGCAGATTGGCAATATGACACTGTACCACCCAGTACACGTGTCTCGTGTTGACTCATTCCCATTTTTGGTTGGCCAGGATTTTATAAATCGCTTCGACGCGATTATAGATTATGGTGATCAAATAATGTGGACAAAAGTGAGCAAACCACTGCCAATAGATACGCCTCCGGAGTGTGACACAGACTGCCCAACAGCAGGTACCGCGGAAGGCGCAAAGGACTCCTCAGCCGAGGACACGAGCCCGGTGAGTACTCCTCTGACACCATGTGAAACCAAAGAGACCCACCAAGTGGTCCAAACTCTGACTCAACAAGACAGCCTCCTCTGTGAGCTGCAGCAGTCAGAGTCCACCAAACACTACCTACCACTGGTAGTTAAGGGTGTAGAGATCCAAGGGTCCCACACCAACGATGCTGTTCTGTCTCTGTGGACAGATAAATCAGCAATTAACCGAGCTTTCTATGAAACCCTGGTTCACAAACACGTTGGTCTGGAACTAATTAAAAAAGCTTTCCGCTTTCCATTAGTTCCCAATAGTTCACAGGTAATGACCGCAGAAGGAGTCGTTAACCTAAAACTGAACTGGAATCAACGAGAACTGGTTCACCCGTTTCTCGTTATCCAAAACTTACCACATGCATCCTACATAGGCTCTGACATTTTGGTAAGGTTGGGTGTCCACGTGGACACCATCAACAAGGTGCTGTGGTCCCTCAAACCAGCCACAAAGGATCCTCCTGTGCTAGACACAGCGAGCCTTAAGGCTGGGCAGACCATTCCAGAGGCCTGCCAAGTGGCTAGCAACCAAACCACCACAGTACCACCTCAGGTGATTAACCTAATGGTGCGTATACACATCATAGCTGGACAAGCTATTAGCCGTAAACAGACATATTTTCAACCCTCTCCTGCATTTTTCAACTTGGGACTGTCCGTGGAAGCCACGAACCAGGTGAGTCTTGACTCCAGGACCACATATATTGCTGTGTGTAACACTGGCATGGATGAGGTACTGATCCCAAAAAACACTATGCTAGGATGGTTGATTTCAACTGACTTTCATGATTTTGAACTAGGCATTCCATTTCTGGGAGGACTCCCAGACATTCTGGTACCGAGTCAAGAAGCTGGGCCAGTATGGTTCACAAAACCAACACAGGCCATAGCCCTTTTCTCAACCGATGATGTCGACCAAGGACCTCAAACCTATGGTGTCTTACCCATAGACAGGCCCAACGACTCAGAAAGGGATTCGTTGGAGCTCCCTAAGGAGCAAGAACCCTTATCGGTCTCATCACAGATTGAGCAGGTGGTCGCCCAAGCCGACGCTCTGACATCTGATGAAGAAAGAGACAAACTACGCCAAGTTCTTTTAAAATATGAAAAGTCATTTTCAACTGACTCAACAGATTGTGGGTTGACCTCACTCCACGCAGTGAGAATCCCAACCCCACCCAACGCACCGCCAACATTTGTCAGACAATACAAGATCCCTCTGGCAGCACACCAGCCTGTCCAGGAGATCATTGATGACCTTTTGGTCAAAGGTATAATCAGACAATGTAATAGCACCTACTCTGCGCCTTTATGGCCAGTTTTAAAACC
>NW_023621451.1:0-5468 GCF_014905685.2 Nematolebias whitei
CCATAACACCTCAGCAGTGCCACAGGCTGATTGCCTCCATGCCACGCCGCACTGAAGCAGTCATTCATGCAAAAGGATTCCCGACCAAGTATTGAGTGCATAACTGAACATGATTATTTGAAGGTTGGTGTTTTTTGTATTAAAAACACTTGTCTTTCATTGGTGGGATGAAATATGCTAATTTTTTGGGACAGGCATTTTGGGTTTTCATGAGCTGTATGCCATAATCATCAGTATTAGAACAATTAAAGACCTTAAATATTTCAGTTGGTGTGCAATGAATGTGAAATATATGAAAGTTTCATTTTTATCATTACATTATGGAAAATAATGACCTTTATCACAATATGCTAATTTTTTGAGAAGGACCTGTAACATAGATGACAGATCAAAAGTTTAATCTGAGTAAATGTAACATTTTAAAGGAAAAAATTGTTGATTCAAACTTTCACAGTGTCAACAAATCCCAAAAAAAGTTGGGACAAGTAGCTATAAGTGGCTGGCAAAAGGAAATTGAGCATACAGGTCCTTCTCATCATAAAGAGGAAGGTGCGACAAAGAAGGCTCAAGACGATTGAACAGTTAGAGGCCTGTATTAGGCATGAATGGGAGAGCATTCCTATTTCTAAACTTGAGAAACTGGTCTCCTCTGTCCCCACATGTCTGTTGAGTGTTGTAAGAAGAAGGGGGGGGGGGGGGGGGGTGCCACACAGTGGTAAAAATGGACTTGTCCCAACTTTTTTGGGATTTGTTGATGCCATGAAATTTGGAAACAACAGATTTTCCCCTTAAAATGATACATTCTCTCAGTTTAAACTGTTGATCTGTGATTTGTGTTCTATTCTGAATAAAATATTAGATGTTGGCACCTCCACAGCATTGCATTCAGTTTTTATTCACAATCTGTTGTTTCCAAAAAAGCTCAATCTGGTCCTCTGGACATTCAAAAAAACAAAAAACAAAACAAAGCAAAAAATATAGAACTGAAAAAACCTAACCTTGACCCCTCAGTCATGTCCAACTTCCGGCCTGTCTCCAGACTCCCATTCACCTCTAAACTACTGGAAAAAATTGTGGAGTCTCAGTTGAAACAGTTTTTGGGGGATCACGCTATCCTTGAGTTATTCCAATCTGGCTTCAAATCTCTCCATAGCACTGAAACTGCTCTACTGAAGGTTTTTAATGACATTTTCATATCCACAGACGCAGGTGATTCTGTGCTGCTTGTCCTATTGGACCTTACATCTGCTTTTGACACCATCGACCACAATATCCTCATTTCTAGACTGGAGCAGTGGGTGGGCATCACAGGGTCAGCCCTTAAATGGTTTGGGTCCTACCTCTCTGACAGAACCTTCTGTGTCAATATCAAAGATTTTAGTTCGGCATCGACCGCACTCCAGTGGGGGGTACCGCAGGGGTCCATCCTCGGTCCCCTTCTCTTTTCTTTATACCTGCTGCCACTAGGTGCTATCTTCCGCAAACACGACATACCCTTTCATTTCTATGCCGATGATTGCCAAATTTACTTCCCCCTGAGGCACAGAGGCACACGCTCTATTCAGCCTCTTCTTGACTGCCTGGCTGACATCCGGGACTGGATGGCTTTAAACTTCTTAAGCTTCAATGAGAAGAAGTCTGAAGTCATGCTGTTCCATCCCAGTGGCTCACTCATGAACTATGACATTGACCTTTTCTCTCTAGCCCCGCTAGAGAAACAAAAGGTGACTAATCTGGGGGTGATAATGGACCCGTCCTTAAAACTCAACAGTCACGTAAACATGATGGTCAAATCCTGTTTTTTTCAGCTGAGACGGCTGTCTAAGCTGAAGCCTATACTCAACAAAAAGAACCTCGAGACAGTGATCCACGCCTTCATAACATCTAGGCTTGATTACTGCAATTCACTTCTGTTTGGAATCAGTCAGTCTTCCATTGCTCGTCTACAACTGGTCCAAAATGCTGCAGCCCGATTTTTAACTGGTACAGGCTATAGAGAGCACATCACGCCAGTTTTGGCCTCCCTGCACTGGCTACCCATTCACCTTCGGATCCATTTCAAAATTCTCATGTATGTTTTTAAATCACTGAACAGTTCCGCCCCATCCTATCTCACTGATCTTCTGCAGCCATATGTCCCACCGCGCTCTCTGAGGTCAGCAGACCAGATGCTTCTCTCAGTCCCAGAAACCCGTCGTAAGCTCAGAGGTGACAGGGCTTTCTCTGTTGCAGGTCCACGACTGTGGAATGAGTTGCCACTGAGTGTCCGGCAGGCTCCCACACTCTCAGTCTTTAAGTCTCGCTTGAAGACCCACTTCTATTCGCTTGCCTTTAACACGGTGTGATTTGTTTTGGTCCGGTCTGTTCTCTACTCTGTTGGCCATTTTAGTTAGCTTCTGCTGCTATTTGTATCTGTATTTCTATTTTATGTTTTCCTGTCTGCTGTGCATGTTTGGTTCTTTTGTACAGCACTTTGGTTGGCCTTGTTGCTGTTTTAAGTGCTATATAAATAAATTGGTATGGTATGGTATGGTATGGTATATATGTATATATATGTATATATATATGTATGTATATGTGTATGTGCATGTATGTGTATGTATTTGTATGTATATGTGTATGTGTATGTACATGTATGTATATATACATGTATGTACATGTATGTATATATATATATGTATGTACATGTATGTATATATATATATATATATATATGTATGTATATATATATATATATGTATGTATATATATATATTCATATATATATATCTATATATCTATCTATATATCTATCTATATATATATATATATATATATATATATATAGATAGATATAGATAGATATAGATATATATATAGATAGATATAGATATATATTTATATAGATATAGATATATATTTATATAGATAGAGAGAGAGAGGGAGGGGGGGACGTGTGTGTATTTTTCATATATGGATAACTTTAATCTATGTTTATTTCACCTTATGTTGAGAAAAAAAAAATACTACAAGACCATTTTGCTCTTACAGTTTTATAATTTTCAAGGGAGCTACACATAAAGAAATCACCCTCAAACCCAATTTCTTATGTTTTTTTTTTGTTTTGTTTTGTAAAAATGCAGGGGCCCAGGCAGTTATACACACCCACTCCAAGGCTGCTGTCATGGCAACGCTGCTGTATCCTGGCAAAGAGTTCAGGATAACACACCAGGAGATGATAAAAGGGATTCGTAAGGGCACCACAGACACAAACTATCGGTATGTAATCAAGCAGCAAGCAAGAGCTAAGCCAAAAAAAAAAAGATTATATCTCAGCGCAAGTGAAGGGCTGTAGAGCTGTTCAAGTGTTTCTTGACAATGAGAAGGAATACGTAAATATTTGAGTTGTTTTGTTTTTCAGAATAGACAGTTTAACAGTACTAAATACATTTACAGCTGTCCTGATTTAATTTGTGAAATGAATGATGCTTTGCCTTAACAAACAATCAAAATTATGTTCTGGCACAAGACCATCTTGTCCAGTTGACCTTACTTAACTTTGTTGAGATTTATTTACCTGGATGATGGAGCATACATCAGGACATCATCCAAGTAAAACTTGGTCGTCAGTGAGTTTTGTTGGTTTGAACTTGTGTTTTTCTTGAAACCAATATGCTTGGTGTGTTGCCCCACTGCACACACAGTACTATTTCATCATAGTCGGTATTTAGTAGCTCTTTTTTTTTTTTTGGCTATGCTACTTTAATATGTCTAGTCTTGCTCTTTCTTTTCCAATAAACCTGATGTGCACACAATAATTTATTGTATAAAATTGTTTATCATTAAAGACTTGCCTGCACTTCCTTTAAAACATCTGGTACATATTTTTACTATTCCTGAAAATGCTGAATCAAGCATGGTTTGCACTTTTTAACTTCCATCCATTATGTTTACCCGCTTCTTCCTTTTATGGTCATGGGGTTCACTGGTGCCCATATCCAGCCATCACTGTGCGAGAGGCGGGGGACACTCCGGACAGGTCTCCAGTCCATCACAGGGACACACGGAGACAAACAACCATTCACTCTCTCACACACCTAGGGACAATTTAGAGTTACCAATCAGCCTAACATGCATGTTTTTAGTCTGTGGGAGGAAACCAGAGTACCTGGAGAAAACCCACGCATGCACGAAGAGAACATACTGGTCCTTCTAAAAAAATTAGCATATTGTGATAAAGGTCATTATTTTCCATAATGTAATGATAAAAATGAAACTTTCATATATTTCAGATTCATTGCACACCAACTGAAATATTTCAGGTCTTTAATTGTTTAAATACTGATGATTATGGCATACAGCTCATGAAAACCCAAAATGCCTGTCCCAAAAAATTAGCATATCATGAAAAGGTTCTCTAAACAAGCTATTAACCTAACCATCTGAATCAACGACGTAACTCTAAACAACTGCAAAAGATTCCTGAGGCTTTTAAAAACTCCCAGCCTTGTTCATTACTCAAAACCACAATCATGGGTAAGACTGCCGACCTGACTGCTGTCCAGAAGGCCATCATTGACACCCTCAAGCAAGAGGGTAAGACACAGAAAGAAATTGCTGAACGAATAGGCTGTTCCCAGAGTGCTGTATCAAGGCACCTCAGTGGGAAGTCTGTGGGAAAGGAAAAGTGTGGCAGAAAACGCTGCACAACGAGAAGAGGTGACCGGACCCTGAGGAGGATTGTGGAGAAGGGCCAATTCCAGACCTTGGGGGACCTGCGGAAGCAGTGGACTGAGTCTGGAGTAGAAACTTCCAGAGCCACTGTGCACAGGCGTGTGCAGGAAATGGGCTACAGGTGCCGCATTCCCCAGGTCAAGCCACTTTTGAACCAGAAACAGCGGCAGAAGTGCCTGACCTGGGCTACAGAGAAGCAGCACTGGACTGTTGCTCAGTGGTCCAAAGTACTTTTTTCGGATGAAAGCACATTTTGCATGTCATTCGGAAATCAAGGTGCCAGAGTCTGGAGGAAGACTGGGGAGAAGGAAATGCCAAAATGCCAGAAGTCCAGTGTGAAGCACGCACAGTCAGTGATGGTCTGGGGTGCCATGTCAGCTGCTGGTGTTGGTCCACTGTGTTTTATCAAGCGCAGGGTCAATGCAGCTAGCTATCAGGAGATTTTGGAGCACTTCATGCTTCCATCTGCTGAAAAGCTTTATGGAGATGAAGATTTCATTTTTCAGCACGACCTGGCACCTGCTCACAGTGCCAAAACCACTGGTAAATGGTTTACTGACCATGGTATTACTGTGCTCAATTGGCCTGCCAACTCTCCTGACCTGAACCCCATAGAGAACCTGTGGGATATTGTGAAGAGAAAGTTGAGAGACGCAAGACCCAACACTCTGGATGAGCTTAAGGTCGCTATCGAAGCATCCTGGGCCTCCATAACACCTCAGCAGTGCCACAGGCTGATTGCCTCCATGCCACGC
>NW_023621452.1:0-3952 GCF_014905685.2 Nematolebias whitei
ATATTTGTCATACAACAAGTGACACGTACCTCACGTGACTCACTACAAACTGGTGGCTCGTAACGGTTCATGAATGACTGTTAATACGTGTAAGATTGAATTTAAATGTTGGCATGTTGAAAAGGTAACAGTTTATCAGCTGTGCTGAAACCGTGCGTCTTTACGCAGCGCAATTGGAGCTGCGCGCTTGGAGCTGCACCTTTCAAGCAAACGCTGCATGTTATAAGCGTTACGCTGGCAATGTTTTAAAAGCTGAAATTGTGTCATTGAGTCTTTATAAAGCTGAATTGTACGTCTGTTACGTGTAACTAAAAGCTGATGAGCTGTGGAAGACGTTATTCTGTTTAAAAGTACGAGGTTCTGCTAAGACCCGGCTGTGGGTCCGGTTCTGCTCAGTTTGAACGAGTATTTTGAATAGATGGATAAACGTTTTAAAAGCTGAGTGCCATCTCAGAACACAGTTAGAAGTTATTCGTTACAAATCTTAACAGAAAAAGTGCATTTTGATGGTTTAAAAGACGAAAAAGTGACGAACTATTTTACGCTAATCTAACTTGCTAGTTGGAGAATACGCTTCCTGATTGGTTGAATTCACTGTTGTGTAGCGCTTTGATTGGTTGAGAAGTTGACTGACGTGCTACGTCATCTCCCCTCACTCCTGCGCTGCTTTGCCATTGGTGATTTCAGTCACGTGACCCGGATATGAAATTCATTTTCATAGGGAAATAAAATCTGCTTTTTAAAGCTAAAAAGCGCCTTTTAAAGTGATTCTGAAACGCTGTTAAGTGCTTCGAAGCCTGCTTGCTGAAATTCTGCCACGTTACAGTTTAAAATTCGTCAAAAAATGATGTTTTTAAACAACGCTAGCGATGCTAATTTTAAGCTAAACAGCTAACGACCGGAGCTTAAACTACGCTTAAAATCACTAAATGAAGCTACTATCAGTCCCAAAAACTCATGTTTAAAGCTATAAAGTCTGATTGCAAAACTTTTGCCACGTTTGTGTAAAAAATCCGTTCAGAAATGTTGATTTTAACCGAGTTTAGCCGAAGCTAACTTCAAGCTAAGCGGCTAACAACAGGATGTCAACCGAACGCCACAGGAAGTTATAGCTCCCCTAGTGGATAACACAAACAGTGTCTGAGTTAAGATTAGTAAGGTAAGGCTGACATCTTCTGGACAACCTTGAGAAGACAGGTTTTCACTTGCTTATTAGGTCTAAATAGTGAAATTAAACGTTTTAATTTTCTAAAAGGCATTTTTCGAGTTAATAAACGTTCCTTAAAGCTGAAAATTACTGTTATCTTGCATTTTAAAAGTTATAAGGTATTTATGCAAACGAGCATTCACCAAAAAAGTTTTATTTCACTGGTAATCCCTTAAATCTAAGGTACAAAAATAAACATTAACTTTTTAAAAAATAGAAACAGTTACAGATTTTCACAAAGTTGGAAAAAGTTTACTCATTTGCTAAAAGGATAGTGCACGTTTAATTGATAAATCACTAAATAAAAATAAATATATCAGACGAAGAGACTTTGCTGATTTTATTTATTTTGAAAAACCTAAAACATTAAAATTCTCCTGTTTAAACTTTAAATAGAAGAAAAATGCCAAGCGACGAAGAAGAAGACACCTCTTCAAAACCAACAAATGATGACATCATTTTGGGGGCATTACATATTTTAACATCTCCACTCATTGGTAAAGAAATGCAGCAATTACAACTACTCGATGAAGCTCAAAGACAAGAAGAGCTGAAAAGTTTGGCCGCAGGAACATTAAATACAGAGAGTAAAAAGCTCAGCCTTGAACGGTTAGCAAAAATCTCCCTGCTTCTAAAAGCTGAATTAGATGAACGGTCGGAACGCCTTGACTGGATGTATAAAACACATGAGAGGAATCTCTCAGAAATGCAGGCGTCACTAGAAGCAAAATCTTATGAAAAGATTAAAGAAATAGACCGTCAGTACAAAGCCACGTGTGAAGATAACGATGTGCTACAACAACAGTTGCAGCTTGCAAAAACTGAGCTGGAACAATGCAAAATAGATAAACAAAATCTACAAAAGCTACATATGCGTTTAGAAGGTGACTACTGTACATCCCAGGAACATTTAAAAAAATGTGAGGCGAAACTAATAGCAGCAATAGAAAAAGGTAAAAATGTTGGGCAAGGTGACCTGGAATCAAAACCAGACCCTGAACAGGATCGGGGTAATACACCAATCACTCAACGACCTCTCTACTCACATGGTGCTTTTAGACCCATCCAATCACCTACACAAACGGGCAGAGTAACACCCCCACAACTGATCACGCATGTGAGACCATTGATATCTTCTCCATCAATGGATGACTTGCAAAAAATCTCAAAATATGTACAACGTTTCATCCCTGAACCGTTGGGCTCCGCTGGAACGAAAGCGTACCTCAGAGATCTGGATTTCAGATTGAGAGCTTATCCAAACGCAACGGTAGAAGATAAAATCAGTCTGATACGACTCACTTCGGACAGAGATGTGTTTACCTTCATCGAGCGTTTACCAGATGCAACGAGAAGGGATTACAAACTTCTGTGTGAAGCTCTGATCAAAGAGTACGACACCTGCGCAGGACCTACTGGGTATCCAGCCGCAGACAAGGTCACGCAGGGCAAGAATGAACATCCAAAAGTTTATTACAAAAGAATCTTCCAAGCTTATTTTGGTAACAGAAATGAAACCGGAATGGAGGAAGAAGATGGTTTTAAATTTGTTTTCAGCAAAAATCTCCATCCTGACATTCAAACGTCAGTGCAAATGATGGCAAATTACAGAGAAAAATCCATCAGTGAGATTAAACAGTGCGCTGTGAACGTGTTTGAGGCACGTTGTCATGCCAAGACGCCCATAGAAGTGTTTCCTGGTGTAAAGGTTAAACCCCACTCCCTAGAATTAGAAGGAAGGCGTGCATCGCCACCCCCTCCTAAAAAGGGAGAAAAAAGGCAGTATTTTCAGACTAACAAACCGCATTATGAAGGTGCACGCTGGGATAAAAAGGCTCCTCCTTCAGAGGACGAACGTGATTATCGTAAATGGGACCAGCGGAGGACGCAAAAAAATGGGAACCGAGAGGAACCCCAAAAAGACGTACCTACCCGCCCCCCACCTCGGACGAAACGTCCAGAGGCGAAAAAATCACAAAAATCCCAGAAAAAAGGCCCTCCACCTCTGAGCTCGGAAGAGACAGAAAAATTGCGTGAAATGTTAGAAGATTTGAAACACACTGACAAGGGAAGCCGACCAAAAGCACTATGCAGTGAGGTACTCACTACAGCATCTCTGGGCGCGAATGACAACACTACAGATGTCGGTGAAACACACCAAGACGTTGCTGTTGTTGCCTCAAACAACCCCTCATCGGATGAAAGGGGGGTAATCACACACACAAACGATGACCAGTCATCGCAAGCTGAACACGCAGAAACAGCTACAGCTGTGCTGACGGTTCAGACAAACCAAGATTACACAGATAAATCTGAACGCGTGAAAAAGCGTCAGAAAAAAACCAAAAGGTTTCTGTGTAACTTTATCAGAAAGGGGGCCGCCAAAAAGGCGTACCTGTCAGTAACTCTCGAAGGGGTCCTCACACACGAAGCACTCTTGGACGGTGGGGCAGACATAACAATTATGTCAGCTAAACTGTTCGAGGAGCTGAGGACAGCCGCAGCCGAGAAAAACAGGATAATACCTCTATCTGATTGTGCTATAGAAATGCAGGGTCTCTCGGAGAATAAAACAACCCTGACAGCTATAGCAATGGTTCACATGCAGATTGGCAATATGACACTGTACCACCCGGTACACGTGACCCATGTTGACTCATTCCCATTTTTGGTTGGCCAGGATTTTATAAATCGCTTCAACGCGATTATAGATTATGGTGATCAAACAATGTGGACAACAGTGAG
>NW_023621452.1:4052-5467 GCF_014905685.2 Nematolebias whitei
GTAACACTCGAAGGTGTCCTCACACACGAAGCACTCCTGGACGGTGGGGCAGACATAACAATTATGTCAGCTAAACTGTTCGAGGAGCTGAGGACAGCCGCAGCCGAGAAAAACAGGATAATACCTCTATCTGATTGTGCTATAGAAATGCAGGGTCTCTCGGAGAATAAAACAACCCTGACAGCTATAGCAATGGTTCACATGCAGATTGGCAATATGACACTGTACCACCCGGTACACGTGACCCATGTTGACTCATTCCCATTTTTGGTTGGCCAGGATTTTATAAATCGCTTTAACGCGATTATAGATTATGGTGATCAAATAATGTGGACAAAAGTGAGCAAACCACTGCCAATAGATACGCCTCCGGAGTGTGACACAGACTGCCCAACAGCAGGTACCGCGGAAGGCACAAAGGACTCCTCAGCCGAGGACACGAGCCCGGTGAGTACTCCTCTAACACCATGTGAAACCAAAGAAACCCAAGTGGTCCAAACTCTGACTCAACAAGACAGCCTCCTCTGTGAGCTGGAACAGTCAGAGTCCACCAAACACTACCTACCACTGGTAGTTAAGGGTGTAGAGATCCAAGGGTCCCACACCAACGATGCTGTACTGTCTCTGTGGACAGATAAATCAGCAATTAACCGAGCTTTCTACGAAACCTTGGTTCACAAACACGTTGGTCTAGAACTAATTAAAAAAGCTTTCCGCTTTCCATTAGTTCCCAATAGTTCACAGGTAATGACCGCAGAAGGAGTCATTAACCTAAAACTGAACTGGAATCAACGAGAACTGGTTCACCCATTTCTCGTTATCCAAAACTTACCACATGCATCCTACATAGGCTCTGACATTTTGGTAAGGTTGGGTGTCCACATGGACACCATCAACAAGGTGCTGTGGTCCCTCAAACCAGCCACAAAGGATACTCCTGTGCTAGACACAGCGAGCCTTAAGGCTGGGCAGACCATTCCAGAGGCCTGCCAAGTTGCTAGCAACCAAGACACCACAGTACCACCTCAGGTGCTTAACCTAAGGGTGCGAATCCACATAATAGCTGGACAAGCTATTAGCCATAAACAGGCATATTTTCAACCCTCTCCTGCATTTTTCAACTTGGGACTGTCCGTGGAAGCCACGAACCAGGTGAGTCTTGACTCCAGGACCACATCTATTGCTGTGTGTAACACTGGCATGGATGAGGTGCTGATCCCAAAAAAGACTATGCTAGGATGGTTGATTTCAACTGACTTTCATGATTTTGAACTAGGCATTCCATTTCTGGGAGGACTCCCAGACAACCTGGTACCGAGTCAAGAAGCTGGGCCAGTATGGTTCACAAAACCAACACAGGCCATAGCTCTTTTCTCAACCGATGATGTCGACCAAGGACCTCAAACCTATGGTGT
>NW_023621453.1:0-5466 GCF_014905685.2 Nematolebias whitei
GTGGTGACGAGAGAGCTGAGTCAAAAGGCGAAGCTCTCAATTTACCGGTCGATCTACGTTCCTACCCTCATCTATGGTCATGAGCTTTGGGTTGTGACTGAAAGAACGAGATCTCGGATTCAAGCGGCCGAAATCAGTTTTCTCCACAGGGTGTCTGGGCTCTCCCTTAGAGATAGGGTGAGATGCTCGATCATCCGGGAGGGACTCAGAGTAGAGCCGCTGCTTCTCCATGTCGAGAGGAGCCAGTTGAGGTGGCTCGGGCGTCTGGTTAGGATGCCTCCTGGACGCCTCCCTGGTGAGGTGTTCCAGACACGTCCCACCAGGAGGAGGCCCAGAGGAAGACCCAGGACACGTTGGAGGGACTATGTTTCTTGGCTGGACTGGGAACGCCTCGGGATTCCCCCAGAGGAGTTGGCCCAAGTGGCTGGGGAGAGGGTAGTCTGAGCCTCCCTACTTAAGCTGTTACCTCCGCGACCCGATCCCGGATATCACGGGTCTTCAGGGTACGGCTCCCACGTGATAAACAACTACTGTATTACAGTTTTTGCACTATTAAGTGTTTTACGTATTCTTAGCATATTTCTTAGTTCATACCTTAGATCTTATTACTGTTTTTCTTTTACATTTTATACTTTTATTGGAAGTAACTGGGACCCTGTGTACACAATTTCCTTCAACCACATGTACGACATGTGATGCGAACGACAATAAATAAAGAGAGAGTTTGTTTCTCAAGTCTACATGTATTTGGAGGACCTGGAGGGCTTATGACCATGTTACTCGAGGTATACTGTGTGGGTGTGTGTGTGGTTTTTGGGTGTTTTTTTTGGGGGTGGGTGGTGGTGGTGGGGGGGGTGGGGGTTATGGGGTGCCTGGGTTTAGTTTTAAGAGCTATCCAGTCCCTGTACAGTAAAACCAATGTAGGAGCTGTGTCTGCATTTTTGGCACAAAGTCTAGCATGTTCTTGGACTCCACCAGGGCAGTCCCTTGTTTCTGATCTTATTTGTAGTGGTCACAGATAGGATCTCGAGACACAGTCATGGAGAGGAGGATGCCTGGTTTGAGAACCCCAGGGTGTCATCTTGGCTTTATGCAGATGGTGTGGTTCTTTTGGCATCTTCAGGCCAAGACCTTCAGCATGCACTGAAATGTTTTGCAGCCAAATGTAAAGTGGCTGGGATGAGAGTCAGCTCCTCAAAGTCCGAGGCCATGGTTCTTGACTGTGAACAGGTGGAAGGCCCCATCTGGTTCAGGGGAGAGAGTTTGCCTCAGGTGGAGGAGTTCAAGTATCTGAGTGTATTGTTCCTATATGATAATAGGACAGAGCAGGAGATGGAACAATGGATTGGGGCCTTATCTTCAGTAATGAGGGCATTGCTTTGGTCTGTCATGGTGAAAAGAGAGCTGAGTCGAAAGGCAGAGCACTTGATTTACTGGTGAGTCTACATTCCAACCCTCACCTATGACCATGGGGTTTGGATCATGACCGAAAGAACAAGATCCCAGATACAAGCAGAAAAATTGTCATCCTTCATAGGTTGACTGTGCTTAGCCTTAAAGAGCTTTGTCATTCGGAGGGAGCTCGGAATAGAGCCACTGCTCCTCTGCATTGAATGGAGTCAGTTGAGGTGGTTCAGGCATCTGGTTAGGAAGCCTCCTTGACGCCTCCCTTTAGAGGTTTTCCAGGCATGTCCCACTGGTAGGAGGCCTTGGGGAAGACCCAGAAGATGATGGCGGGATTGTGTATCTTCTCTGGCCTGGAAAAACTGAACGGTCCCCCAGAATGAGCTGAAAAGTGTTGTTGGGAGAGGAATGTCTGTGTTTTTCTCCTGGACTTGTTGCCTCCATGACCCAGTTATGGATAAGTAGTATAAGACGCATGGATGGATGGACATTCAGTGGTCCATGAGATATTTTGCTCAATATATGTAAAATTGGATAATTCATAGCCATTTGTGTTTCTTAAGGTCAGTGAGCTGCATCAGTCATTTTGAGTTGGGTTGTCTCCAAAAGTTAATCAGTTGTAAATTATTACTTTGACAGTTTCAATTCATCACAATCTGCCCAGTGATGTATGTGATATTTTCCTAACAAACAAAACACAAATGCATTCAATAGTTAATGGCAATTTTTTTTTTGAAAGCAGCTCCTGTGTCATCAGTTAGCCCTCAGAATGTGTCAGAGACGGTGCTCAGCTACTACAGCAACAAATTTATCTCAATACCTGTAAAATTTGCTGAGATATAGCTATTTTTTATTCGCTAAAGTCACTTTATCTGTTGGCCATCTTGAATCTGATTAACTCCATGAGCAGTTTTAGACTTCAGCCGGTGATTGCTTCCTTAAAGTTTACTTAAAATCTGGCTCATGACAGAAACACCTTTTTGGCTGATAATGGATGATAAAAAGCTTTTCAATAACTGACTTTGCTCTCTGTGATGATATTCAACAGAGTCAGAGACATGAAGTGTCTGGCCGTCAAGAGGTTTTGTTTGGTGAGGAATATAAAACATAAAAGAGAAGTTAATAGCCGAGTGGGAGGTACTCACAGGCAATGCGAACGTGGGCTTTACGGCTCTTCGTGGTTCCAGCGGAGCTCCAAGCCACACACTGACACCAGAAGTCCTCAGGCCCAAACAACTCTTCCACCTGCTGTCGAGTGATCTCTATACGGGCTTCTCTCACAACTAGGCCTGCAGGGAAGGACAGGGAGGATTAAGGTTAATACAAAAATATATATTTTAAAAAGACAAAAGCCAAAAGAAATGTCATAAAAACACAGGGATGTACAAACAACAACAGGTGAAATCTACAGCAGAAAACACATTTGTCAAAAGTCTGCTGGCGTTAAACCCCACTAACCTCACACAATGTGATATATTCTGTCAGTCTGGCCTGATTATAAAGGCTGAGCACTGAGCTGTTTACGTCTGGGCCCTGTGGGAGTGGATTCTTGGCGTCATGGCTAACAAAATCCAGTTTGCTAACTCCTCTGATTATGGCTCATTTGGGTGCCAGGACCCAAACAAACAAATTTTCCTCAGAACAAATGCCTCTACCCACAGCTGCTACTCTTGAGCAGAGTGTGTTGTTTTCACAAAGTGTGCATATCCATGCTCATACATGTCTATTTTTGTGAGTATATGCTCTATATACTTATCAATATGTCTAGTTTAAGCAGTGCAAGAATGTTCACTAAACATATTGATGCTTTTCATTAAATGTGCAGTTCTAATCAGAGGACTACATACATTATCATATTAATTTGGAAGTGAATTATTCTGAATCTTTACCTTTTTAAAGTTTAGCAGAGTGGAAAGATTATACAACACAAAACTAATGTGATTTTTAAAAAACAAAATGTGGTGCCCAAGTTTGAATTTGAATTTATTCCACATCCTCACACGGTCAGAATTATGCATGAAGGCCCACATGTGCTGAAGATTTTAAAATGTTTTTTGAACTGACAACTTCTGTTTAGGGCCTACAGCTGAAGCTGGTAGTTTCTTCTTGTGAGCATGAAATAAAGATTTGTTTGACAATACTCAATGGATTGATCAACACATTTTGATCACACTCTGATGAAAGAAAAAAGTTAAGATGATTAGAAACAACCCAGGAACTACCAGAGCTCAAGCCTGCCATGAATTGGACACCAGTGTCCCTGTCTGCATTAAAGCAGGCTTCATATCACCATGTACTGAGAGGGGGCCGGCCAAAAAATAAATAAATAAACTGCTCCAAAAGAGATATCTTCAAGCTTTACTTTAATTTGTAGTTGCCGACATGGACAGACCAAATGTCTTCTGGAGACAAAACCAAAATTCAGTGTCTGAGAAAATCAGAATATTATGAAAAGGTTCAATATTGGAAACTCCTGGTGTCACATCCTCATCGGCTAATTAACTTCTAGACATGAGCTACAAATGTTGCAGTCCTCAAGTCAAGCTTCTCCTGAACCAGACATGATGTCAGAAGCATCTTATTGTCAGATTTATGGAGATGCTGATTTCATTTTCCAGCAGGACTTGGGTCCATCCCACACTGCCAAGGGTACCAAAAGCTGGCTGTGTAACATTCTAATTTTCCGAGACACTGAATTCTGTTTTTTCATTATTTGTAAGCCATAATAATCAAAGTTACAAGAAATAAAGGCTTGAAATATTTTGATTTAAACATAATGAATCTATGTAATATGTGACTTTCATTTTCTGAAATTACTGAGAAAAAAAAGAGCTTTTTGATGATATTCAAATTTTTTGAGACATGCCTGTTTATACAACAAGCCTGTGTGAGTTCGAGAAAATTGCCATTAATTTAAATTTTTTGTTTTATGTTGTACGCCACCTTGTAAAGAAGCCTACGTGAATATGACATTCATGTCCATGATGATCATCATCTTTTTGCTCTTTAGTATCAGAGCAGAGTTAAAGTTACAAGTATATGTTTTGTAATGGTCCCTTTTGCTCCGGCTGCATGCTTTTCTGCTCCAGAACAGCTTGAATTTTGCATGGATTTATGCTGGAAACTCATATTCAAACATCCTGCAATACTTCTGCAGATTTTTTTCAAAGGGCATTCACGCCAGGAATTTTCCATCAAACCTCATGTCCTAAAAGTCATACCATATTAGGTTTAGAAATGCGGGTGAAGCGACCTGTTGGGGAGGGGGTAAAGTTAAGTTGATCTAATGTTCCTGAAAGTGTCATACTCATGTATATGGTCAGCAGTGATGTGAAACTGGGCTGTGACTTTCAAATCACTCCCAGCTGCTACTGAGTCATTTTATACCCCTGCAACACTACACTACCATCATCACCCATTGCCACGAGTACCATACAGATGGCATGACAAAAATATATAAAGACAGAAAAAAACTTTTCATTTATCTACATGGTCTATTGTAATGTCCATTACTGTCCTTCTAAGGGTGACTTTTTATGACTGCAGATATATCCAAGACAAATTCACAATGCTAACTTTGGCACTATTATTGTGGTTGCAGCAAAGGCTTCAAAACAAACCCTGCTTTTATGAGGGACATCAGAGAGACAGTAGAGTCAATTGTCAGGGTTTGACTATGGAAAGCTATGTTTTGCAATTGAGACTTTTATAATTTATGCTTCGAGAGTGACGAATCAGTGTTGAGACATTTTCTGTTTCACTCACTCTGTTTTGTTGACAGCAAACATTCCTTAAATGTGTAAAGCGTTGTTTGAGTCATTAAAAACTGACTGGTTCACCGTAACAAGCAGCTTCCTTACATGTTAAAGAATCAATAATAATTAAAATTATTATTGATGTATATGTATATATATATATATACATATGTATATATATATATGTATATACATATGTGTATATATATATATAGATATATATATATGTATATACATATATATATATTTATATATATACACACATATGTATATATATATATATACACATATATAAACACACACATAT
>NW_023621454.1:0-5464 GCF_014905685.2 Nematolebias whitei
GAAGTTTGTTTGGCGGTGGGGGAGGTGGTTGGACACGGGTCCATTAAATCTGCAGCTCGCATGAACGGGGCTGTAGTGATTTTTGTTGACACCGAGGAGAAAGCTCGGCAGCTGGTCGAGGCTGGCATATCAGTGGGAGACTTGTTTTTACAGGTGTCACCACTGATGCTGCCAGCCACGAAGATCACCTTGTCTAATGTCCCCCCGTTTATTAGTGACGAGTTCCTAATCAAGGAGTTGTCCAGACATGGTAAGGTGGTGTCCCCGATCAAGAAAATCTTGACGGGGTGTAAATCCCCCCTTCTCAAGCACGTTGTCTCTCACAGGAGACAACTGTTTATGATTCTTAATAAACGGGGGGAAGAATTCAACGTTAGGTTTCATGTAAAGCTTGACGATTTTGAATACCTCTTATTCGCGACTTCTGCAAATATGAAGTGTTTTGGATGTGGACAGGAGGGGCACGTGATAAAAATGTGTCCAAACAGAGCCGGGCCGGTTCCGCCCGCTGCTGCGGGGGACCCCCCGGCTGCCGCGGGTGCCCCTCCCGATGCTGCTGCGGGGGGGTCCGCGGCTGCTGCGGGGGGTTCCGCGGCTGCCGCTGGTCCCCCTCCCGCCGCTGCTGCGGAGGAGTTCGCGGCGCCCACTGACAAGGTCTGTAATAGTGACGAGTTGCCAGCTGTGGGTGGGGGCACGGGTGTGTGTGGGGATGAGGGTGGCATCACGGAGGTGTGTGGTGGTGGTGGAGAGAACGGAGTTGTTGTGGAGGGTGGAAAGGAGGCGCGGGGGGAGGTGGGGGTGAACAACGGAGAACGAGAAATGCAGGAGGGCGATGAAGAGTTAGTGTGTGGTGATCGGGAGGAGAAAGTGGAGGTGGATGGAGAAATAAAAGGTGCAAGACAGAAAAGTGAGAGGTCAGGAGCTGGTGTGGAGGGGGGAAGCAGGGGCTGTTATAGAGGATATGGAGTTGGGGGCCCCAACCCAGGTGAAGAGACGAGGTAAAAGAAAAAATACAGATGCTGCTGCACATGCCAGCAAACAACTCAGCAAAATAGCTGCAGAGGAGAAAGAGGGATCAGACAGCGACAGTGAGGGCTGGGGTTCTGATTTCAGTGAGTCCTCCCGTGCCTCACAAGCTGACAAAAGTGAACCAAGATACCCTGCAGAATTATTCCTCACCTTCCTACAACAAACCAAAGGGCTGAGAGGAGTCAAAATAGAAAGCCACTTCCCAAACTTAAGGACTTTCTGCTCCTCAGCCAGGCATCACATCAGGCACAAACAGGAATCAGGCCTCACTGACCAACAAGTTTACAGACTGAAGAAATTAATGAGCACAGCACGTAAACACTTCTGAACAATGACATACACACACGTTTTAATAATTTTTATAGTTTTATGGTACACGCTTCTTAACTTTTTACCCATGGATACTTTTAAAATAGCATCTTTAAACACAAACGGGGCAAGAGAAGTTTTGAAACGTGAATTTATTTATCAGACCATAAACTATAAAAAGATCGATGTACTCTTCCTTCAAGAGACACATAGTGATGCACTAAATGATGCAGAATGGCGCAGGGAGTGGAAAGGAGAGGCCATTTTAAGCCACGGCACGTCTAAGAGTGCAGGCGTGGGAATCCTTTTTACAAAGTCCTTCACTCCCAGTCACATAGAGACACGACACATTGTTCAAGGTAGATGTCTTTTAGTCAAAGCTTGTTTTGATCATTTTAATGTAGTTTTTATCAACATTTACGCTCCCACCACCAATGCAGAGAAAAAACGTTTTTTAGAAGAAATTGGGGAGAGGTTGGGAGATTGTGGGACTGAGGACTATGTTTTTATAGGTGGGGATTTTAACTGCACCGAAGACGAATCTCTGGACCGCAATCATGCAGAGCCTCATCCGGCAGCCCAGCGTGTCCTGAGACAGCTGATCGCGTCTCACGGCCTGGTGGACGTATGGAGGAGGATGCACGCAGGCTCCAGGCAGTACACGTGGTCCCACCTTAAAGAAAATCGCATTTCGCTGGCTCGCCTCGACCGTTTTTATTGTTTTAAACATCATTTTAACGTGTTTAAAGCTTGTCAGATCTTACCAGTAGCTTTTACAGACCACTCGCTGATTTTAGGTAAAGTTTTTATCAGAAACATTTTACCTAGGAGCGCCTACTGGCATTTTAACTCAGTTTTAACTTATGACCGTAGTTTTAAGGAGATTCTGAGTTATTTTATGACGGGTTTTAGACAGAGGAAGAGAAATTTTACGTGTTTGCAACAATGGTGGGACCACGGTAAAGTTGAAATAAAACTGCTGTGTTCAGCACACTCTCAACGTCACTCGCAACATCACCAGATCTATCAAGGATCTGGAGATTGATATAGTGGAGCTAGTACAACTCAGTGAATCCACAGGAAACCGAGAGCACTTTGAAGCTCTCAAAGAGAAAAGGTTAGCCTTAACCAACCTGCTGGACGCGAAGGTCCAGGGCGTGTTGGTCAGGTCCCGGATGCAGACCATCACAGAAATGGATGCTCCCTCTAGCTTTTTCTTTGGCTTGGAGAGGAAAAACGGGCAGAGAAAAGAGATCCACTCTCTGCTATCGGACACCGGGCAGCAGCTGAGTGAGCCAGGCCAGATCAGGAGGAGGGCCGTGGAGTTTTACTCCTCGTTATTCCAAAGCGAATACGAGAGAGAGGACGAACTGTTCGGAGAGTTCTGCAGTGAGCTACCCCAGGTCTCTGAGGAGACCAACGCCCATCTGGGGCGCCCCCCTGGGACTTCACGAGCTCCGCACGGCCCTCCAAAGCATGCAAGGCCAGAAGGCACCCGGTATAGATGGACTCACCGTAGAGTTTTACAAAGCCTACTGGGACATCCTGGCAGAGGATCTACTGGGTGTCTTCAACAAAAGCCTGAACGCCGGCTCACTCCCGCTGTCGTGCCGCAGAGCGGTCATCGCTCTCCTGCCCAAAAAAGGGAACCTACAGGACCTGAAGAACTGGCGCCCGGTGTCCCTGCTTTGCACCGACTATAAAATCCTCTCCAAGGTCTTGGCTACCAGAATGAGAGAAGCTATGGAGCAGGTCATCCACCGGGACCAGACCTATTGCGTCCCCAGCAGGTCCATGGTAGATAACATCTATCTGATTCGAGACGTTTTGGAAGTCTCCAGTTCATTGGGCCTGAACACAGCCTTGGTCTCACTTGATCAAGAAAAAGCTTTTGACCGCGTCGAGCACGGCTTTCTCTGGGAAACTATGGGGAAGTTCGGGTTCGACGCTGGTTTTATAGCTAAGATCCAGGTGCTGTACAGTGGTGTTGAGAGTGTGCTGAAGATCAACGGTAGCTTGTGTGCTCCTTTTAAGGTGTGTAGAGGCGTTCGGCAGGGCTGCGCGCTCTCGGGGATGCTCTACGCACTCTCCCTGGAACCCCTCCTCCGAAAGATTCGAGCAAAGGTCCGTGGTTTTATTACACCCGGTTTTAACAACAGAGTGGTTTTATCCGCCTACGCTGACGACGTTGTTGTTTTTATCAAAAACCAGAAGGACGTAGACATTTTAAAAAAAGTTACCGAAAGTTTCTCCACCCTGTCCGCTGCGAGGGTGAACTGGGGAAAGAGCACAGCCCTCGCCGTGGGTGAGTGGCCTGAAGGACTCCCGGTTCTCCCTCAAAGCCTCCAGTGGAGGAGAGACGGGTTTAAATATCTCGGTGTCTACCTGGGAGATAACGATGCGATCAGGAAAAACTGGGTAAACGTTAAAGAAAAGTTTGAGGATAAAATACAAAAATGGAAATGGCTGCACTCCCAGATGTCCTACAGAGGCAGAGTGCTAGTTTTGAACAACCTGGTCGCATCGCAGTTGTGGCACAAACTGGCCGTTTTAGACCCACCTCCAGACCTGTTGAAACAACTACAGTCTGAGATGGTGGAGTTTTTCTGGAAAGGTCGGCATTGGGTGCCACAGTCGGTTTTATTTTTACCAAGAGAGGAGGGGGGACAGGGCCTTGTCCATCTGGCCAGCAGGACGGCAACTTTTAGAATGCAGTTCCTCCAAAAATACCTGGCAGGACCTGCTGATACAGTGTGGAGAGACGTGGCCAGCTGCATCCTCAGAAGAGTGAGCGGGTTGGGGCTGGATGCGGCTCTGTTTCTAACTAATGTTGACCGTTTACAGCTAACGGGGCTACCCAAGTTCTATCAGAGTGTTTTTAAATTATGTTCCCCTTTTAAATTCGACAGAACAAAAACGAATAATTCTCTGCATTGGCTTTTAGAAGAACCGTTAGTCTGTGGAGCGAGACTGGACGTCTCTGACAGCACAGTGCCAGGGCTGCCGACGGTGCTTTGCAGGTCTGGGACGGTGACCCTGAGGCGCCTGGTGGAGACGGCCGGACCAGACTTCTCCGGCGTACAGAAAGTGGCCTCGTTGCTCGGGGTCCGGTCTGCCAGACTGGTGCGGCGCTTCATGGACCTGTTGAGGGAGAGGTTGACTGCTAGAGAGGGGCACCTCCTGCAGCTGTGGTCCGCGGAAGGTCGCCCGCCTGATCCGACGGACCCGTTTCCAGACACCCACCTGGTTCCTAACCTCGGGGACAGCAGCGGTCCCCTTCTTCGTGACACAGGCCCAAAGGTGGACTTATGCAGATCGGGGCAAAAAGTACTCTACAGAACCTACATGAAAGTGCTGAATAAGAGGACTCTGCACAACAGAGCCGTTTGTGTCTGGGACGGCAAGTTCGGAGAGCAGAAGCCCCAGTAGAGGACACTCTACAAACCTCCGATTAAAAAACGGACTGGTGACCTTCAATGGAGGGTCCTTCATGGCGCCATTGCTACAAACTCTTTTTTATCTGTCATCAGTCCCGGGGTTTTAAACGAGTGTCCTTTTTGCAATTTGCCAGAGAATGTTTTTCACGTTTTTATGGATTGTGTTCGACTAACAGTTTTTTTTAGCCTCTTAACAAAGATTTTTAACCTGTTTGACACAGTTTTTACCCAATCTGTTTTTATCAACGGTGTATTTTACAGCAGGGCCACTAAAGGCAAGTCCCAAATTTTAAATTTTTTAATCGCCGAGGCAAAGATGGCAATATATTTGTCTCGCAGGGACAGATTGCAGGATGGACCTCACCTCGATGTTGTGTCTCTGTGGAGGTGCAACGTCAGGGCCAGGTTGGCCTTGGAGTTTCAATTCCACAGGGACACTGGGGATTTAGAAAGGTTTTTGAAACTGTGGGGATTTAAAAATGTTCTATGCACCATCTCTGATCAGAAGGAACTGACAATCAACAAGCTTTTAATGTAAACGCTCTAGTTTAAGCTTGTCCTGATCATGTTTTTTTACTAGTGTTTTTAAAACTGTTTTTTTTTGATAACTGTGTAAATAAAGTTTTGTTAAAAATCAAAAAAATCTCTCTCTCTCTCTCTCTCTCTCTCTCTCTCTCTCTCTCTCTCTC
>NW_023621455.1:0-5460 GCF_014905685.2 Nematolebias whitei
TGTGTGTGTGTGTGTGTGTGTGTGTGTGTGTGTGTGTGTTTGTGTGTGTGTGTGTGTGTGTGTGTTAAAATAACAGGGTAGAGTAGTCCCTCACTACTTTGCGGATCGTTTAAGGCGGACTCGCTCTATCGCAGTTTTTCAAAATAAGATTGGACATGACACACAATTGACTGATTGATGGATGAGCCGCACGATCGGCATGGGATTTTTATTTAAAATAAATTATTTTAAATTATTTAGCACCTGCTGCACATTTGTGCAGACCACACTGCAGGATAAACTTCCTGCTGCAGCTGATCAGCTGTTCTCCGTGCATGATCATCTGTTCACAGTGCAGAGCAGAGGAGTGGCCTGTGGCCAAGAGCGCTTGCAGGTGGCAAGGAGCAGAGGAGGCAGGGAGATGAGATCATGACATTCTGTGCTCTTAAAGCGTTTAGAGTTTAGAAACATTGTTTAGAATATTGTGTGGGGTGTGTGTGTTTTAGCAACATGTCTAATTTCTTTACAAAATAAAAAGTAATTTCAGTCATATAGCTATTTTAATTATACATTTTGTTTTCTAATTAAACTTCCAGTTTTGGCCAAAGCCAGAAATCCAGAACACAAGGACCTGACCAAAGTTTTACCAGAATAAATGATGACTCAGACACCTCCTCCTGCTCCACATCCATTTCTTCCTCTTCCTCCTCCTCCTCCACCACTTCCTCAGGCCGGTCCTCCTCCTCTTTGTTCTCATCGAAAAAGAGGAAAAAGGAGGGAAAAAAAACAGCGAAAAAGAAAAGGGAGCAAAGGAACGAAGAAGAAAAATGCCAAAAAAGCAAAAAAGAGAGGTATGTACAGAATTAACTAAGGCATATTTGTGATTGACAGTCTTACGTTTTCAAACTAAGTACAAAAAGTCCTTGATAGACTTCTGGATGTTTTGGAGACATGATGCTATGGTGTAGTTAGAATACCCGGAGAAAACCCACGCAGCACGGAGAGAACATGCAAACTCCACACAAAAGGGTCCCCGGAGCAGGATTTGAACCAGGGTAACCCGCTCGCTGAGAGGCAGCAGCTCTACCAGTTGTGCCAACGTGCTGCCCAATTTAAAAACAATTTCATGATTTCATTAAATTTCTATTTATAACTAATTTTCTCAATTTGAAATTATTTTAGTAAGAACTATTTTTTACATTCTTTAACTATGAGGGTAAGAATAAATTTGAGGATGACTACAGAAGTATATAGGAATGGACTTTGATTTTCCTGGAGAGTTAAATTATTATGTTTCTTTTTAAATACAGTTGTGGACAAGACTTGGTTTCTGCACCCTGAATCTTATCGTGCAGAAATGGGTGCCATGTTTTATATTTCATTTTACTCCTCTTGCCAAATGCAGTACAAACCTGCTCAGGTTGGAATTTGGGATTTCAGTTTTGCTTAATAGTCTTGTATGCAAATGTGTTGTTCTCATCCTTGTCCGAGAGGCTGCAGAAAAACCTGCTGGAGGGCCCCATCACCCCAGAGGCACTGTTTGGCGTCAACTTCAGGACCATCCTTGAGAAATCGCAGAGGTCTGTGGAGGTCTCAGAGACTGTACACCATCTGGTGACGTCACAGTCCTTCTCCCGCCCTTCCGGCCGCTGGAGGGACCGCCTTGGCTGGCAACAGCAGCAGAGGTACTCCACAGCTGCGGCAGCGACTTCACGCTCCGCTCCTCCGCTGGCCCCCTCCTCCAGGGAACAGCTCCTTGAGGGAAATGTGTGAGTTTTTTGACTATGTGTCATAAGCTCAGGATACCCAGATAGTACGAGACCCGGAAACGACGCAAGACTCAGATAAAAAGAAAATGAATTTATTTACAGTGATATTTATATACATATATACAGTTGGTAGCCTGGAACCCCTGGGGAGGAAGAACAAAGGTCAGGTGGGTCTTGTACGGAGGGTTGTTGTGATAATGATTTGTTTGTTTGTTTCCTCTTACAGGTTGGAGGAGGCAGTGAGGCTCAGCTGTGATCCAAGGGTTTCAAGGGATGGTTTCTGTAGACAAGCAGGGCAAGACAGGCAAGTGGATGGAGGGCAAGGCACCAAGGAAAAGACGGACCAGGACCGGAACCAAACGACAGGTCAACTGTAGGCAGAAGAAATAAGGTGAATATCTCAATGACTCTGAATAAGCACTGGCTAGAAGCATAAATACCAAAACGGAATCAATGCTCCAGCGGAGAGTAGAACTTGGCTGCAGCCTTAAGTAGAGCTGGAACTCATCAGGCAGATGGCCAACAGCTGGTGGTGATCGGCGGCCATCTTGGGGCTGCAGCAAGAACTACTCTTACAGTACCCCCCCCCCCCCCTCAAGAGTCGCCTCCAGGCGACCTGAGGCGCTTCTCGGGGTGGGCCTTGAAGAAGGCAGAGATGAGGCTTGGATCCAGTATGAAAGAACGAGGGATCCAAGATCTTTCTTCAGGACCATATCCCTCCCAGTCAACTAGGTACTGGTAACCACGTCCTCGGCGTCGCACATCCAGGATGGTCCGGAGTGTGAAGGCTGGATGGTTGTCGATCAACCGGGCGGGTGGAGGGAGGTCGGCAGGTGGGCACAAAGGACTTTCTGAGACTGGCATGATCTGAGAGACGTGGAACGTGGGATGAATCCTCATGGAGCTAGGAAGTTGAAGTCTTACTGCAGAGGGGTTGATTATCTTGATGATGGGGAAAGGGCCGATAAACCGGGGAGCCATTTTCCTGGGAGTGTCCCTCAGGTGGATGTCCCTGGTGGAAAGCCATACCCTTTGGCCCACTTGGTAGGATGGTGCAGCAGAACGGTGGCGATTGGCAAATCTTTTGTTTTGGGCAGCAGTGCGTACCAGCGATGCCTTGACCAGGCGCCAGACGCGTTGACAACGGTGATGTTGTACGGAGGGTACTGAGATGTCAGTCTCCTGGCTGGGAAAAAGAGGAGGCATGTATCCAAGAGAGGCTTCAAAAGGTGACATACCTGTGGCTGTGGATCTATGAGAGTTGTGGGCGTACTCCACCCAAACCAGGTGCTGACTCCAGGCTGAGGGGTTACGTTCTATGATGCAGCGTAGGGTGGACTCCAGTTCCTGATTACAACGTTCCGCCTGACCGTTGGACTGGGGGTGGTAACCGGAGGTGAGACTGGAGGATGCTCCTAGAGTATTACAAAAACAGCGCCACACTTGAGAGATGAATTGGGGGCCTCGGTCCGACACCACGTCGGAGGGGATACCGTGGATCCTAAAAACATGCTGTACAAGAAGTTGAACCGTCTCTAGGGCGGATGGAAGTTTGGGAAGAGGGATGAAGTGGGCTGCTTTCGAAAATCTATCAATGACTGTTAGAATAGTCGTGTTACCTTCCGATGGAGGCAGGCCTGTGACAAAATCTACTGATATGTGAGACCATGGACGGCTGGGTGTAGGCAGTGGTTGCAAAAGTCCGGCAGGAGGTTGGTTTCCGGTTTTATTTCGACCACATGTAGAGCATGCTGTGACAAATTATTTCACGTCTTGAGTAAGTGTAGGCCACCAGAAGTGAGTTTTAGTTAAAGACAGCATGCGCGAGGTGCCGGGGTGACATGACAGTTTGTGGGTGTGTAACCATTCGAGTACCTTCGACCTCATGGTTGAGGGGACAAAAAGAGTTCCAGGGGGTCCAGTGCCAGGGTCAGGTTCAGTCTTATGAGCCTCACGAACCTCTCTTTCAATAGACCAGGTGAGTGCCCCGACAATGCAGACTGGAGGAATGATGTTCTCTTCGGTGTCAGGAACACCTGGAGGGGAAAACTGATGAGCGAGAGCATCAGGTTTGGTGTTCTTAGAACTGGGTCTGAATGTTAAAGTATAATTAAAGCGATTGAAGAATAGTGACCAGCGTGCCTGTCTGGGGGTCAACCGTTTGGCATCTCTTAAATATGTGAGGTTTTTATGATCAGTCCATATCAAAAAAGGAATTTCAGTACCTTCGAGCCAATGGCGCCATTCTTCTAATGCCAACTTAACAGCTAACAGCTCCCGGTTACCCACATCATAGTTTCTTTCTGCTGATGATAGGCGTCGAGAGAAAAAGGCGCTTGGGTGAACCTTATTGTCTCTGGGTGACCTTTGGGACAGAACAGCTCCTACCCCAGTGTCAGATGCGTCCACTTCTAAAATGAATTGATGCTTGGGATCTGGATGGCAAAGGATGGGTGTGGATGAAAAAAGTTCTTTAAGTTTACCGAATGCCGCATCTGCCACAGGGGTCCATCTAAAAGTCCTGTTGATGGAGGTAAGCTGAGACAGGGGTGCGGCGATGCGACTATAATCCTTTATGAAGCGCCTGTAGAAATTTGCGAAACCCAGAAAACGTTGCAATTGTCTTCTGGTCTCTGGGACGGGCCACTCCACCACTGCCTTGGTTTTTTCAGGGTCCGTTCTATAATGTCCCTCCCCGAAGATAAAACCCAAAAAGGATACTGAGGGAACATGAAAATCACACTTCTCTCCTTTTACGAATAATTGATTTTCATAAAGTCTCTGTAGTACTGTCCTGACTTGCGCTATGTGTTTGTTCTTGTCGTGGGAGTAAATAAGAATGTCATCTAGGTAGATGAAAACAAAATCTCCAATAAAATCTCTTAGAACATCATTAACTAAGGCCTGAAAAACAGCAGGGGCGTTGGTTAGTCCGAAAGGCATGACCAGGTACTCGAAATGGCCCAGGGGTGTTCGGAAGGCTGTCTTCCATTCGTCACCATGCTTTATGCGTACTAAATGGTATGCATTCCTCAAATCTAATTTGGTGAAAATGGTGGCAGATTGCAACTGTTCATGGATGGAATCAATTAAAGGTAGGGGGTATTTATTTTTTACTGTTATATTGTTCAAACCCCGGTAATCAATACAGGGGCGGAGAGTTTTATCTTTCTTTGTGACAAAGAAAAACCCTGCCCCCACAGGAGAGGTGGACGGGCGAATGATCCCGGAGTCGAGAGACTCTTCAATGTGTAGAGGAACATATATCTGTGATATATTCATAAATTAAACAGATTCTTTCATTTTTCTGGACTGAGTTCTATTGTGCATTGAAATTAAATGTGACGTGAGACGTTAATTTTCTTTGACCCATCAAATGAATGCGGTCATTTATTAACAGAATCAAAGTTTAACATCACACATTTACATTAATTTGGCAAAATTGATTACAACAACAGCTTAATTAATTAGCAAGCTTTACAATTAGAAAACCATACGGCCATGGTTTGCCTCACTTCAAGCTTTACAACAGACATTTCTGAAAATATCTGGATTAATTACTAGCAAGATAGAAGAGTTTTAAAGATGGGAAAATGAAGTTTAAATTGAGAGAGATGGGTGAGGGAATTTGTCTGTTATAACCAGAACAACACGCTCCTTTGGACCCAGCTTAACCAACGGTACACTTTGCGGTTGAAGATCGACTCTTTTA
>NW_023621456.1:0-2339 GCF_014905685.2 Nematolebias whitei
TTTGCTTTGTTTTGTTTTTTTGAATGTCCAGAGGACCAGATTTAACTTTTTTAGATTTTTCTACCTGGATTATTGAGCATGCATCAGGAGGTAGTGTTCAATATTTTCAGTTAGAATGAATGAAATGGTCATTGGTTTATAAATATGGGAAAAAAAATCCTATAAATGCGTCGCTTCGTCGTATAAGTCACAGTGCAAATTATGCAAAAAAAAGTGCAACTTATACAACAAAAATACAGTATTACAAATTTTGTATAGTAAAAGTCAGTCAGTAAATGTTGGACCTAATAGATGAAATTTAAGACCATATTTGCGAGAAGTGTCCAATAATAGCTTCAAGAACAAACTGTGTGATAGTTTATTGGGGCAAAAAGAAGAATAGTTATTTCAAGCAAATAGAAAGCCCTCTTGTGTTGATTTATTAATGAGCTTGCCTCTAAAAGAACACTGAATATAAGCCGTGAGTTACGACAGGGCAGCAAGGAGAGACTCTTGCCTTATTTGCAGTCAGAGCAGAGACGGGCTTTGCGTGAAGAGCAGCTCATGTGATGCTGAACTGAAGATGCACAAATGTTGAAAGTCAGAGCCATGTGTTAACATGTGCTGACTTAACTGGTATAAAACATATTACCGGTAAACAAAGTGACCTAAAGATTTACAAACTATTTATTTTAATATCTGGCAAAGGTATTTTGACTATTTTCATATTTGACTGAATTCACAAATTCTGTTTAACTAGAGATGGCCCTATAGACTTTAAAACATCTGAATTATCCCTTTATTTGATTGAGCATTGGAGTCAGTCAGGGATGGAAAAAGTCTTGGACTCAGTTTTCTGCTCTCCTATATTACTACTATATTTTATTATATATTAATACTATATTATATTATCTGAATATCATGTTCTGGGTTTATTTTAACGTGGTTCAAGCCAAACCATGAGCAGATCTGCAGGGATTGGTTCTTCAGGTGAATAAGGCTCATTGCTAAAATTATCTCAAATGAAGCTTTTAACTTTCCCTCAACCATCTGGTCTGAGACAGAAGTCATTCCCTGGAGGCTTTGTTCCTCTTTTAGCAAAAAAATATTTTCTCTGGGATTATCCTAATCCGTGATTTGCTATCGTTTCTCCTGCAGCCGCTCCAGTGTAAACATGCGCATTGATGAGCCAGCTCCTCTGAACTGCCAGAGCAGCCAGGTCACGACAGCCATCATCAGCATCCCCACACCGCCAGTGACAACGCCAGAGGGCGACGCCCACCTGCCTGCCGGCCCCACCCACCAAAATGTTGTGAAGGTGTCCGCACTGTGAGGACTAAGACTGTAGGCAGGCGCATCACCCAAGAAGACTGATAGAGACTCACTGAGACTGACAGGGGACGGAAGAGGACTGAGGATGCTGAAGGAGGAGGGGGGGGGGGGGCTTTCAGAGACCTTGTCTGGCCCTGGTGGAGCCTGCCCTCTGCTGGTCACACACTGTACTGGCATGGACTCCCTGTACACATAAGTGATGGCTTTTAGATACAGGATCTTTGTGTTAGTGGATGGCTAACGTGTGTGTCTGTGTGTGAGTGAACGTGTATGGAGGATGAATAAGGAGCCAGTTAGGATGAGGAATCGATTGAGTGTGTGCCTCCAAGAGTCTGAGGTAAGTTCTAAGATGAAAGGATGTGTTACTGTGCACAAAAGCACCTTTATTTTATAATTTATGACTGAGTTTTGCTCCTATTTTAGTAGGAAACATAAGGAATACAGAGGAAAAACTTCATGGGAAAGACAAAAAAGCAACCTTTTTTTTCATTTAGTATTATTATTTAAGCCTTTTCTGGGTCCCCTTATCTCCTGATAGATAAATATGCCATAGTTCCTTTTTAGGTCCAAGATTATTAGTGGAGTATAAAGTCTGAAGACAGTGAACTGAGATAGGTGTCTGCGATGGCATAACCAGTGAGTTTTATATGTTTGAATGAACAGTTGTGGATTTTAGATGAATTGTAGAAGGAGGTGTGTGTGTGTTGTCCTCTCATTTGAACCTGTGTTTCAGTTCTTCTGGAAGTCTTTTGGCTCAGTACGTGATTATAAATGACTAGCCGTCTCTCCGAAAGGGTTCATTGCACTTTTTTCTGTCCAAAATTCTCAGCTACACGACTTCTATACACAATTTGTGCCTGTTTTGCCAAACCTAAATTATAGTTTTTCTTTATTATCATTTGGATTTCTCCTTATTTCGTTCTCGTTTGGCTCTCACAGCTCAGTTGATGTTGAAAAATCAACGTCTTTTACTCAGAAATCTATATATATATATATATATATATATATATATATATATATATATATAT
>NW_023621456.1:2349-5460 GCF_014905685.2 Nematolebias whitei
TATATATATATATATATATATATATATATATATATATATATATATATTATTTTGAATCCAAACAGCCACAAACAAAAGCACAAGACAGTAGCTGAGAATTTCTGACACAAATCAGCCCTGAGCCTGTGATCTCTGTGAATACTGTTAATAGAATATTTTGTAATATTTGACCATCGTTTGGCAGAACCAGTGAAGCTGTCCTCTTGTTCTCACGCTCTTCTTCACGCTCCTCTCTCTCGTCGTCGTCCTGTTGTATCTCTGAGTTCTGTGTGGACAAAGGTATGCTTTCTGCAGTCTTTATAGCCGTTGCCTTTATTTTGTTCTCTCCCGAAAATCTCAGCGAGCCTTTTTCAGAATTGTTAAATATATGTATTCTGTGTGGTTAGCAAACTTGGTGTTTGTAATTTTTGTCCTCCTTGATGTTTCTAAGGATTTTTTTTTTTTTTTTTTTACTTTATCTTCTTAAGACTTAAAAACAAGGATGTCTGGTGTGATGGTGACCACAGAGACCTGGAGGACCCTGATTGAACCAGCCACAGATCTTTGTCACCAAAAACACGCTGAACTGCCTGCTCTCCCCCCAAAACCTTAAAGCAACAGTTCAGATCTTTTGAAGTGGGGTTCGACAAAAAGTTTATGAACAGTTAATATCTTACCTGATGTTCAGAAGTTTTTTGAACAGCCTAAACTTGGAGAAATGGAGTTACTCATTACTATTTAAACAGACGTGATGATATCTTCATGGTTCAATAAAAGATAAAAAGGCGTGAAAACACATGGTGCCATGTTTCTTCTACAGAAGTTACGATAACTACGGTGACGAACAGCACCTCACAAAAGCTACTCTGCTGACTCTCATAACGTGTCAGCACAGATTAACGTTTGAAAATTGTTGCTTTCAATTAAGCATAAAATTTTATGTAACAACGAAATTTAAATTATGACGTAAACATTTACAAAATACACTTTGCATAAACCAGTGGTTCCCAACCCTGGTCCCTGAGGAACACCATCCTGCACGTTTTGGTTGTTCCTCTGCTCCAACACACCTGATGTGAATGAAAGGGTGAGTAACAGGATTCAGTCAAACTTAAGGAAGTAATTAAACCACTGAATCAAGTGTGTTGGAGCAGAGAAATAGCTAAAATGTGCAGGATGGTGTTCCTCAAGGACCTGTGTTGGGAACCCCTGGAAACAGCTGTCAAAACTTTTGATTTTGTACTTGTTTTAACAGTTTATTCTTGGCTTTTGCTCAGACTAGCCATTAGCTGGTCAAGCAAATTTTCTTCCTCCAAAACTGAGTTTTATCACAGAGCTATAATCAACAGGCAAGATGTTGTTTGTTCATAACCAATCCACAGAACGCCACTTAAACGGTCTGAACTATCATTTTAAGCATTACCTTGACATCTTTGTGACTATGAGCAATGGGATTTTAGCTCCAACCTAATGCCTCTTCAAAAAAAATAAAAAATTTACGTTGAATGTAAGTTTGGGTCAAGCAGCTTTGGAAATGGATGTTTTCAGGTGGAACAACACAACAGCTGGCTGCTCATCAAAATGGAGCAGAGCATACGAAACACCTACTTCTATGTAAGTTAGATTTGGAGGAGAACAAGAGCAATCAGTTGCAACCGTAGCTACAATTTAAAAAGCAGTTTTGTAGCTGAGCTTTTTCTGTTTCCTGCAGAAGTGAACTATTTTAAACAAGCATATCAGAGCATCTCTTTGTGAAATCTTAAGCTCAATTGGACTCTGTCATTGTGCTTCTCTCCTCACTGATCTTAAAGTTTTTAAAAACCCAAAGAAAGCAGAAACTGTCCCACAAAGTTGGAGCAGGGTGGGTTTTACTTCTGACATTCCCAGTAGTGATCTAGTCAAATTGCCAATAACTTACTGTACACACTGACTAGCCCGTATTTGTGTTTAGTCAAACTGTGCATAAATTTATATTGAGTTTTTAAAAAATGAAGCACAGTTTGTATTTTAAAGGTACCTTTAAAGATTTAATATTTACAAGATGTTTTAAAGTCTAATGAAACTAAACATGATGAGGTGACAGATCCCAGAGTTTTTGTTGCTGAGGATGTTTCAATTTAATTTCCAGCCACTTGTTTCTTCATATCAGCTGAACTTTCAGATGACGCTATATGTAAGCTAATATTGCTTTCAGAGTATCAAGAACTGTATTTTTATTTACAAAACTAGGTCTGTGGTTGTGTTTGTCTCTGTTACGTATGCTCCTCTGACTGTCTTCTCTCTGAGCTCCTTCTCTCCCCTCCACTCTTCTTTGCCCTCCTGTCGTTGTTCAGACTACTGTTGTGTGTATCTTGTCAGGTGTTGGATATTATTTATGACCTTGTCTCGTGTCCCAACTGTGAAACGCCTGATAAAAACATCTATATCTGCCACAAATACACCGTCTGAGCTCTGTTCTTCACCTTTAAATCCCGCTGTGTGTCCAAGCGTGTGAACACAGGATTTGTAATTATTCAGCTTCAAGGTTAGTTTCTCTCCCTGAAGCACCGACTTCGTGGTGACCCAGATTTTTCTGTCAAAGAAGGAACCTTCAGGCTGTCAGCTTAAGTGAAGCCTTGGGATGGAGGAGAGGCTCTTGTTAAAAGGGATAGTTTGGATCTTTTAAAGTGGTGTTTTGTCTCTTATCTGATGTAAATATGTCTCTCAACAGCCTTGGTTTGAACAATTATAGTTTAAATTTGACCATATTTGCAGTGCAGAGACCAAACTGAATTGTTGTCAGCTTAAAACAACGACCATCTCAAAACTTTCAAAGCAGTTCAAATGCTGTTCAAACATTTACACATCAATCACGTCATTTATTTGGTCGAAGCAGATGGACGCTTGTCCTGAGCCTGGTTCTGCTAAAGGTTTTTTCCTCATGATGGAGTTTTATCCTTTCCACTGTCGCCTTCATGCTTGCTCAAGATGAGACTCTGTGATGGAGTTAAACTCAAAGCAGTCTGCTCCTCAGATAAATAATGTTAAATTATTATTTTTATGTATGAATGTTTCTGTTAACTGATTTTATATATGAATATTTTTGTTCAGTGCCCTGAGACGACTTCTGTTGTGACTTGGTGCTATATAAAT
>NW_023621457.1:0-5459 GCF_014905685.2 Nematolebias whitei
TATATATATATGCATACAGTATATGACCTTCCATTCTGTCAGTTTTCTCCTGCTGTTCAGACAGAACTTCCTGTTCTGAGCTGCAGGTTAAACCTGATGTTAGTGTTTCTCTGTCCGTGGTGCTGAAGTGCAGCCTCAGCGTTGGTCTCTCACTGAACCGCAAAGGATAAAAAATTTCTATGACAAGCCACATCCTGACAAGAATTATTGGACTTCGTGAAAAGTATGTGGGAGCATATATATTCTTTAGTGAACCAAATAAAGTTTTATTTTTATATTCTTGTAATTTTTATAGTTTATAAACAATATACATTGTCCACCTCGTGGGGCTAAACGTTTAAAGATAATTTTCCCAACTTGATTTCTGACTCAGTACACACAAAATAAGATGAAAATAAAATATGACCCTGGTGGTATCTTAACAAAAATAATTTCCTAAACATGACTGTCTATGTTATGATGTCAAATCATGATTATCACATGATAAATATGTATCTGCTTCATGAAAACAGACATTTTTATTTAACAGTCAGTTCTGAAAATCCTTAGATTAATATTGTTATTTTCGTATTTCTTTAAATTAAACTGAAACAGAAATTTGTTTTTAATATCATCCTAAAGTATCAGATTAAAGCTCAAAGTCATACTATGATGTAACTTTAAAACAGTAGCTGTTCCACATATAAAAGACTAAAAAGTTAAAGAAAACCTCCACATGACATCGAAACAAGAGTAGATTTCATCAAGGCAAACATGGGAGGGTCAGTCAAAAGTATACACACCATTTATACGCTTTTATCTCGTTACAAACCCTTAAAAGCCAGAGCAGTTCTGGTTGTTGAAGGGCTTTGTTTGGAGAGATAAAAGATCAATCTGTGGCTGAGTGATGGGAAGTGGAGGCAGAGTGTCTTTGTCCTCCAACGACAGAGTCACCACCATTTATTGATGATGTGACAGGAGACGGAAGTGTTCAGGCAGAAACTGTCTGCTCACATTTCATGCAGCAAAACTGACTGGACCCAAATATTCTGTGAAACCAGTCATGGATAGCTTAAGGATAAAGATGTGATATCTAGAAATAAACTTCACTGAGTATTTACCAACAATGTGTTAAAAATGAATAATTTATTCATTGGAATGGAGAAGTTTGCCTACAAAATCCTAAATCCTTTGTCCAACTTGGACTGTTCATGAAATTGTTTGGTAAACAGCTAAAATTACTCGAATCGAGCTGTTCTCCAAATGCTCCTGGGCCGAGCTGCAAGCTGTCGCTCGTCATATGTTTAACTGCAAGTTAAAAATATTCAAACATTTTAAGACTGCCTCATGTGTGCTCAGAGCTCTGTTCCAGCAGCCATGCAAAAACGTATTTCTTGGAAAATTTGTGGTTGAGATATACTTTCGACGTCATATTTTGCCAAAAAAGTGCTTTGTGGTGTGATTTTTGATCAAGATATGTCTTTTTACCCACACATTAAAAATATTACTAGGACACCTTCTTCGATCACTAATGTTAGAAGCATCTCATCACAAAGCAGAAGAACTGCTCCATGCGTTTATAACTTCTAGGCTGGACTACTATGATTCTTAATTATCTGGATGTTCAAAAATATTTCTAAAAAGTTTTCATTTGATCCAAAATGCTGCTGCCAGAATTCTGATGAGTGTAAGAGCGATCATATTTTTAAAATCGTTTTAATAACAAAAAAAGCTCTCGAACTCATCTTATATTAAAGACCCTATTGTCCATTGTTATTGTAAGAGAACACTTTGCTCTCAAACTGCAGGTTTACTTATGGTTCCTAGAGTTTCTGAATCCAGAATGAGGCAGAGTTGTTGTGAATTGGTGCAATATCAATAAACAGATGTGAACTGTCCAAAAAACAACCAACCAACCATCCAATCAACCAACCATCCAATCAACCAACCAACCAACCAAACAACCAACCAACCATCCAATCAACCAACCAATCAACCAACCAACCATCCAATCAACCAACCAACCATCAAGCCATCAAACCAACCAACCATCCAATCAACCAACCATCCAACCAACCAACCATCCAACCATCCAAACAACCAGCCAGCCAATCAACCAGCCAACCATCAAACCAACCAACCAACCAACCAACCAACCAACCAACCATCCAAACAACCAGCCAGCCAACCAACAAACCAGCCAGACAGCCAGTCAACCAACCAACCAGTCAACCAACCATCAAATTATCAAACCAACCAATCAACCATCCAACCAACATCCAACCAACATCCAACCAACATCCAACCAACCAATCAACAAACCTACCAGCCATTCATTTCTGGATTGCATGGGTCATTGTTGCCCATATTCAGTAGTCACTGTGTGAGAGGTGGGGGACACCCTGGACAGGTCTCCAGTCAATCACAGGGACACATAGACACAAATGAGACAAACAACCTTCACTCTCTCACTCACACCTATCCATCCATCCATCCATCCATTTTCTTTACCCGTTTATTCCATTTTGGGTCACGGGGGTCGCTGGTGCCCATGTCCAGCTATCACTGTGCGAGGGGCGGGGTACACCCTGGACGGGTCGCAAGTCCATCACAGGGACACATAGAGACAAACGAGACAAACAAACATTCACTCTCTCACTCACACCTAGGGACAATTTAGAGTTACCAATCAGCCTAACATGCATGTTTTTGGACTGTGGGAGGAAACCGGAGTACCCGGAGAAAACACACGCATGCACAGAGAGAACATGCAAACTCTGCCCAGAAAGGCCCTCCGGGCGGGATTCAGTCTGGCAACCTTCTCGCTGAGAAACAATAGCTCTACCAACTGAGCCACTTGTCCAAAACCACCAGAAATTATTATTTTTTTCTTTCTGTTTTTGGTTTTAATTTGATTTGAACATCTGCTGATGGCCACACATATTCCATTTTCCATTTAATGGCTATTATTTATTTTGTAGAAGATATCTAACTCACTTAAATCAGAATGAGAAATCTGTTTGTATTACCTGACTATTTTCTTTTAACAAATGCTATTATCCCAGAGAACCTTCTACAAAAATTCAGGCTGGCATATTGCTTTAAATAAATAAAAACGTGTACTTCTGCATCTTCATGCAGCACAAAAATTAGCCAATTTTTGATATTTTGCCTGTAATAAATTATAACGCCCTGATGGTTAACAAGTGATGGTTAATTGACCCCCATGGTGGTCGTTAGGCTGCGTATCCATGAAGCTGAAGAACAATCAGGGCAGATGAATGTTTCTCCAGCAGGAATTAAGAGCTGCGTAGAGAAGCGTTTAGAGCAGCTGAGCTGCCTGCTGCTGCAGCTGGACAGCTGTTCTACAGCCATTAATAACATCTGTATTTAGTTTCTGCATCTCTGCAATCAATGACTACATGTGTAAATGTGTATTTATAAAACTAAACACAAGGTGATAATGATACTTAGAAAAAATTTCATTAATTAGGTGTTTTGGTTTCATTTGCCTATAAAAGGCTAAAACAAATGTTTCATCCCATTTTTATAAAGTAAAAATCTGCATCCTCTTGCAGTTAAAACCTGTTAGAATTCAGATCTACTCAGATTATTATTGTTGGGATGAATGTCCCACTGTGTCATCTTTGACTTTACATTGACGCTGATATGAGCAGAGGATGATAAACAGCACGTCTGACTCCAGACCACCTTCTGTCTGTGTCTGTAGGATGTTCACGTGTCATTGTGTCAGTCAGTAACCTACATCATTTTACATTCGTTGTGGCCTTTATCATCGGCTGTCGAAGGTGAAGGATGTTTTTGCCAGTGCCTAATTTGTTGTTTTTAAGGAAATTCTCATAAAATAACAACATAATCTGAGCACCAAGTGATTCTGAAGTTCTGTTTAAAACTTTGTCATTAACTACTGCAGTTCACTGTGTACAGTATGTGTTAGCAAAATATCTTATGAACAACTGGATGGATTTTGGTGAACCTCTCAGAAAGCAATCATTGGATGCATCATGACAGATTACCTTTTAGTGCCAACCCAGTTAAATAAAGCCAACACAGCTAATAGATTTTAGATAAAATAAAAAAGGGCTATAACCTGACTGAAAAATGTTGGATTTTATACCTGGATTATTGAGCATGGACTTTGTTGTTTTCAACCAGTTTGACGAGACTGTCGACAAGGAAGAGGGCCAGCAATGGAGGAGGGGCATACCAAAGAGACCATCTAATCACAAGCAGAACTGGTTTATATAAGATGGACCTAGATTGTTGAGAGCTTTGTAGGTTAGAAGTAAGATTTTGAATTCTATTCTGGATTTGACAGAAAGTCAATGGAGAGAAACTAAAACTGGAGAGATATGATCTCTCCCACTAACTCCAGTTAAGACTCTGGCAGCAGCATTTTGGATCAACTGAAGACTTTTTAAGGAAGTATTTGGACACCCAGATAAAAAAACAAAAACATTGCAATAGTCCAGTCTAGACGTGACAAATGCATGAACCAGTTTTTCTGCATTGTTTTTAGATAAGATGTTTCTAATTTTAGTGATATTACACAGGTGGAAGAAGGCAGTTCTAGTAACGCTTTTAATGTGGGGGATAAAAGACATGCCCTGATCAAAAATAACACCAAGATTTTTAACATTAGACCTGGAGGACAGATTAAAGCCATCTAAGGAGGGAGAAAGACTGAAAAATTAATTCCTAAGGTGCTCAGGTCCAAAAACCAAAACCTCAGTCTTTGTGTTTTTCTGTCTTTAAGACATGTTTGCAGTTTCAGTAGCTGATTGGATTCATTGGGTTTAATAAACACAGAAGAGCCGAAAACTCAACTTATGTCTCTTCGTCCATAATGTAAAAAAATGTTGACGTTGAGCTTAAATTTTTTCTGATTTTCTGCACAAATCAAAGGTGTACGTTGAAATTATCAATCCCTGTGCTCACTATCAGTGACAGAACCTCTTCGTCTCAGCACCAACTGAAAGAGAGGAGCCAACAGCACGGTGGTGAAGTGTTTGCACTCAGTCATTCGGAAAACACAATTATTCTCCTTCCCCTCGGCTGTGAAATTGCTGTACGACCGCTGTTAAACATGCTGCAGTCATAATCACTGATAAGAGATGCACGGGGCCGCGCCTCCCCAGCCAGTACAGTAGGCAAACGACACCCTGCCGCTCGAACCATCTTGTTACTGAGTGATATTAGAATTTGCAAAAACACTTAGGAAAAGCAGCAGATGTGGCATCTGTCAAAGAGTAACCTCTGTTCTCTCCCAGTGCTGTTGCTGCTTCCTGCCAAGAATCCCGATCAGGGATCCAGAGAGAACAAAGTGGACTAAATGAGAGCTGGCCACGACTCCAGCAAAAATAAATAAATAAAAACTGCACAAATCAGTTCAACTTAATAGAAGTTTGGGTCTGTTCTGGTAGAACCGCTGAAGCGGAAAGGTACTTTTAAAACCCAGG
>NW_023621458.1:0-482 GCF_014905685.2 Nematolebias whitei
CCGGAGGCGTTTCTATTGGCAGTGGTTTTCTCACTGTTGTCCACATTGTTTGATCACCATAATCTATAATCGCGTTAAAGCGATTTATAAAATCCTGGCCAACCAAAAATGGGAATGAGTCAACATGGGTCACGTGTACCGGGTGGTACAGTGTCATATTGCCAATCTGCATGTGAACCATTGCTATAGCTGTCAGGGTTGTTTTCATTTCTGAGAGACCCTGCATTTCTATAGCACATTCAGAGAGAGGTATTATCCTGTTAACACTGGCAGCGGCCGTCCTCAGCTCCTCGAACAGTTTAGCTGACATAATTGTTATGTCTGCCCCACCGTCCAAGAGTGCTTCGTGTGTGAGGACCCCTTCGAGAGTTACTGACAGGTACGCCTTTTTGGCGGCCCCCTTTCTGATAAAGTTACACAGAAACCTTTTGGGTTTTTTCTGACGCTTCTTCACGCGTTCAGATTTATCTGTGTAATCTTGG
>NW_023621458.1:582-5459 GCF_014905685.2 Nematolebias whitei
CCGGAGGCGTATCTATTGGCAGTGGTTTGCTCACTTTTGTCCACATTGTTTGATCACCATAATCTATAATCGCGTTGAAGCGATTTATAAAATCCTGGCCAACCAAAAATGGGAATGAGTCGACATGGGTCACGTGTACCGGATGGTACAGTGTCATATTGCCAATCTGCATGTGAACCATTGCTATAGCTGTCAGGGTTGTTTTCATTTCTGAGAGACCCTGCATTTCTATAGCACATTCAGAGAGAGGTATTATCCTGTTAACACTGGCAGCGGCCGTCCTCAGCTCCTCGAACAGTTTAGCTGACATAATTGTTATGTCTGCCCCACCGTCCAAGAGTGCTTCGTGTGTGAGGACACCTTCGAGTGTTACTGACAGGTACGCCTTTTTGGCGGCCCCCTTTCTGATAAAGTTACACAGAAACCTTTTGGTTTTTTTCTGACGCTTTTTCACGCGTTCAGATTTATCTGTGTAATCTTGATTTGTCTGAACCGTCAGCACAGCAGAAGCTGTTTCTGAGTGTTCAGCTTGCGATGACTCGTCATCGTTTGTGTGTGTGTTTACCCCCCCCTCTTCTGATGAGGGGTTGTTTGAGTGAACAACAGTTATGTCTTGGTGTGTTTCACCGACATCTGTTATGTTGTCATTCGCGCCATTAGATGTAATGGGAATTACATCACTGCAAAGTGCTCCTGGTTGGGTTCCCGTGTCAGTGTGTTTCAAAGTTTCTAACAACCTGCGTATTTTCTCTGTCTCTTCCGAGTTTAGAGGTGTAGGGCCTTGTTTCTGGAACTTTTGTGATTTTTTCGCCTCGGTTCGTTTCGTCCGAGGTGGGGGACGGTCAGGTACGTCTTTCGGGGGTTCCTTTACGTACTGCCCCTGATGATATGGTTTCCCATATCGTTGCGTCCTACGCTCACCCCATTTACGATAATCACGTTCATCCTCTGAAAGAGGAGCATTTTTGTCCCAACGTGCACCTTCATTACGTGGTTTGTTATTTTGAACAGACTGTTTTCTCTCTTTCTTAGGAGGAGGTGGCGAAGCACGTCGTCCTTCTAGTTCAAGAGAGTGGGGTTTAACCTTTACACTAGGAAACACTTCAATGGGCGTCTTATCATGAGAACATGCTTCAAACACATTCACAGCACACTGTTTAATCTCACTGATGGATTTTTCTCTGAAATTTGCCATCATTTGTACTGATTTTTTAAAATCAGAGTGGAGATTTTTGGTGAAAACAAACTTAAAACCATCATCTTCTTCCATTCCGGTCTCATTTCTGTTACCAAAATAAGCTTGGAAGATTCTTTTGTAATAAACTTTTGGATGTTCATTCTTGCCCTGCGTGACCTTGTCAGCGGCTGGGAAACCAGCAGGTCCCGTGCAAGAGTCATACTCTTTGATCAGAGCTTCACACAGAAGTTTGTAATCCTTTCTCGTTGCATCTGGTAGACGCTCGATGAAGGTGAACACCTCTCTGTCCGAAGTGTGTCGTATCAGACTGATTTTATCTTCTGCCGTAGCATTAGGATAAGCTCTCAATCTGAAATCCAGATCTTTGAGGTACGCTTTTGTTCCTGCCGACCCCATAGGGCCGGGAACGAAACGTTGTACATATTTTGAGACTTTCTGCAAATCATCCATTGAAGGAGACTGTATCAACGGTCTCACATGCGTGATTGGTGCAGATTGGTCAAGGCCTGCCCCTACCGCCCATGGTGGGGGTGGGGGTGGCTGGTAAGGAGGAAGAGGTACATATCGGTGCAGTTCTGTCCCTACCGCCCATGGTGGGGGTGGGGGTAACGGCGTGTTGTCAGGAGGAAGAGGTACATATCGGTGCAGTTCTGTCCCTACCGCCCATGGTGGGGGTGGGGGTAACGGCGTGTTGTCAGGAGGAAGAGGTACATATTGGTGCAGTTCTGTCCCTACCGCCCATGGTGGGGGTGGGGGTAACGGCGTGTTGTCAGGAGGAAGAGGTGCAACAGCATCTGACTGGAGAGTTCGTGGCTGTCTCGGACCCTGATACTGTTCGTCTTTGAGTCTTAGACCAGGCCGCCCCATATCAGAAATCTGGTTTGTAGCTGTAGCTAAATTCTCCTCACAAGCTTTCAGGTCCTCCTGTGATGTCTGATATTTTTTTATTAAAATCAGCCATCGTCGGAGTGATTCCGTCTTGTCTGCCTTGCAAGTGTCCAGCTCCTTCAATGCGATCTGTAACTGTGCTTGTAGCACATCGTTATCTGAACGCACGGATTGGTACGCACGGTCTTTATCCCTAATCTTCCCTTCATATGATTGAGCCTGTTTTAACAGCTCAGTCTTTGAGAGGTCCCTTGCTTCCGATAGTGATGCTTCAAGTACTTGTAGTTTGCTGTTCAGCAAATCAATTTCTGCACTTGTATCTTGCTGTAACTGAAACATCTGTTCATAATGTTTCGTCATGAGGACCTCGTGTTCACTTCTAAATTGACGGACGTATTCTTCCGTTTTTTGAGCCAACTCTATTTCACTGTCTAACCTTTTTCTGAGGTTATCAGTTTTCTCAACGGCCTTATAGAATGACTCTTTCAGCAAGATTGCAATTTTTGCCAGCTTTTCATAACTTGACTTTGTGATTTCTGCAGAGGTCACACTTTCTGCAACCTCCTTCAGATTGTCCACTAACTCTTTTGGGTTCATGCGCTCTGTCTGAATTATATATGGATGTAAGGACGCTCCGAGAAGCGCGAACGCACTCTCCAAGCAGTCCGCCATTCCTTTTGGGTCAAAATCTTTTTCTAACACACCTGTCATGTTTTCACTGTGTAGCAATTTATCTGTTTGAACAGTTGCAAGCTTTAGATATTTTACAGGTAAATATTTGTATTCAAGTCAATGAGTTTTCACACTTATTTTAGCTTTGGGTTTACACAGAAGTACTGTTATAAGTCAACTTATTCAAATGTGGGTACCTTTCTCAGGTTTTACCCCAATTCATGAATATTTAAGTAAATGCTCTTTCAGCAGTGTTACTTTTTGTGCTTATTTTCCACAGATACTAGAGTACCAAGCTGTTTTTAGTGTATTTTACTCTAAAACACTGAATTTTTTATAAACCTGCAAATTTTCTTTAGTCTCACAGCAATATTAGTTTAAAACGTTTTTTTAAACCGTTCTGTTCCAGAAATTTGCTATTTTAAACAGTTACTCATCAACCCAGGTGGGTGAAAAGAGAAAAGAATTTGATGATGAGGAATAATCAGTCTTTCTTCAGAAAAACTGTATTTACTCCTGTAAAGCTTCTATTTAAAATTAAATAGAGAGATATTTTATTTAGGTGGCAAATTAAACAGAAAAATCTCTTTTTCCTCATAAATTTACTCTTATTTAGTGATTTTGCAATTAAACGTGTATTATCCTTCAAGCAAAATGAGTAAACTATTCAACTCTGTGAATATTTGTAACTGTATCTGTTTTTTAAAAGTTTCTAATTTTATTATGAACCTGTTTTACAAGGATTTATCAGTGAATAAAATTTTTTGGTAAATGCTTCTTTGCATAAATACCTATTACTTTTTAAAATGTAAGATAACAGTGTTTTATTCAGCTTTGAGGAAGTTTGTTAACTCAAAATTGCCTTACAGAAAAATAAAAAAACGTTTAATTTCACTCTTTACCTAAAAACGAAGTGAAACCTGTGATCTCACGTCTCGCCAGGAGATGTCAGTATTACCTCAACAATTATAACTCCGTCACTTTTTGTGTTGTCCACTAGGGGTGCTATAACTTCCTGTGGCGTTCGGTTGACATCCTGTTGTTAGCTGCTTAGCTTGAAGTTAGCTTCGGCTAAACTCGGTTAAAATCAACATTTCTGAACGGATTTTTTACACAAAAGTGGCAAAAGTTTTGCAATCAGACTTTATAGCTTCAAACATGAGTTTTTTGGGACATATAGCAGCTTCATTTAGTGATTTTAAGCGTAGTTTAAGCTCCGGTCGTTAGCTGTTTAGCTTAAAATTAGCATCGCTAGCGTTGTTTAAAAACATCGTTTTTTGACGAATTTTAAACTCTGATGTAGCAAAATTTCAGCAAATAGCTTCGAAGCACTTGACCAGCGTGTCAAAACCACTTTAAAGTTACTTTTCAGCTTTAAAAAGCAGATTTTATTTCCCTATGAAAACGAATTTCATTTCCGGGTCACGTGACTGAAATCACCAATGGCAAAGCAGCGCAGGGTGAGAGGAAGTGACGTAGCCACGCCAGTCAGCCTTCTCAACCAATCAGAGCGCTCCACAACAGCGAATTCAACCAATCAGGAAGCGTTTTCTCCAGCTAGCAAGTTAGATTAGCGTAAAATAGTTCGTCACTTTTTCGTCTTTTAAACCATCAAAATGCACTTTTTCTGTTAAGATTTGTAACGAAACAACCCCCTGAGCTGCACAGAGAACGGCGCTCCGTGACAAAACGTCTTTGTAGCTATTTAACAACTCGTTCGAACTGTTCCAGAACCGAGTCGGAACCACAGAACCGGACCAGAACAGCGTCTGGAACACAGTTTAAACAGAATAAAGCGTTTCCACAGCTCAAAGCCAGCTTATGTTACACATACAGACGTACAATTCAGCTTACACAAGACTTAATGACACAATTCAGCTCTTAAAACATTGCCAGCGTAACACAGCGTAAAGTTGCAGAGCCGAGCTCCAAGCGCGCAGCTCCAATTGCGCTGCGTAAAGACGCACGGTTTCAGCACAGCTGATAAACTGTTACTTTTTCAACATGCCAACATTTAAATCAATCTTTACACGAATTAACAGTCATTCATGAACCGTTACGGGCCACCAGTTTGTAGTGAGTCACGTGGGTACGTGTCACTTGTTGTATGACAAATATA
>NW_023621459.1:0-5458 GCF_014905685.2 Nematolebias whitei
TTTTCGACTGCTTTGCATAATGGTATGTCAATGCAGGACATTTTGCACTGTGGCCACGTGGTCAACACCCTGCTCATTTATTCGCCTTTATTTAGGTGATGTGACAGCCTGTTCCATGACACATTATGTCCTTAGTGTTTCAGAATGAATATTGTTGTTTCATGGAACTCCGTTTTACTCACATCTGTCTGCATGCATTACAGTGTGAGATGTTATCAATCACAAGTTGTGACTGTTATTTGATTCTATTGTCATTAATCAGTTCACGACTATTGTTACCAATCAGTTCATCTGATTAATAATCAACTCTCTTGTTATTATTAATCTGTTCATACGGTTCAGCCGTAAACCGGTTGGTTCATGGCTCTTTTCAGCATTTTTCCCTCCCCGTTGATGTTTCCGGGGCATTCATGCATTCAGAATGCATAGTTACACAACATGCGTCTGTGCATGGCACACATAATTACGCAATGCGTAATTACGCACATGGGAGCTGAGTGATTAGACTTTTTGGGCAAGCTTCTGCTTCATACGGTGTTCGAATGGACCCAGTGAGGCGAGGACCACATCTGCTTCGCCCTTAACCCACTAAGCGAAAGCTCTTAAAGGGCGAAGCCTATACGAAATAGAACGTTGGTTACGTACTGTAACCCCAGATTTTATGAGTATAGGCGTAGCCCTTTAAGCGTCGGGCCTCACTGGCTCCTAAATGGCTGAAGAAAAAAGCTATTTTGGGAGCCGATGTCCCGCTCTTAACGTAATTTATACGGACCGGGTGGGGCCCACACAGCAGGTGGGCGTGGACTAAAATTTTCAGTGCTTATGCTACGCATAACGGGATAAACCCTCTAAGCGAAAGCTCTTAAAGGGCTATGCCTATACTCATAGAATCTGGGGTTACAGTATGTAACCAACGTTTTAAAGGATGCTGATTGTGTCGTGAACAAAGCTGCTGATGACAGAATCCAGCAGGAACCAGAACCAAACTGAGCCTTCAGCTCTGCTTTTTATTCTTCTCATGTTCAGATGATCCATCAGATGATTTTAGATGAAATGATGAACATCAGCTGAAGTTGGAGCTCATTACCGTCTCCATGGTAACAGAAACTCTCAGCTGTCTCAGACTGACAGTTACAAACATCCAGGATCAAATCTCCAGAGGAAAAACCAAAACCCTCCTCTAAAACTCTGACTGACAGAGACAGAACCAGAACTCCCATCACAACCAGTTTCACTGTTAGTTTCCAGAACATCAGCAACAATCTGGACTTTTTACTAGTTTTACTAGTTTTTGGTACCAGTCCAGTCTCTAGTAACTTGTTTAAAGTCTGAATGGTTTCCAGCTGATCTCCACGTCTCCTTCATTCTGGGACAGAGTCCAAGCTAACAGATCTGGTCTAAACCCTCCTTGGTTCTGGTCTCTGAGTGGAGGTTCAGGTTTTTCCAGCAGCTGACACAAAGAAAGGCTGCTGTGTTCAGCTTGTTGTGTAGTTTCAGAGAACTTCCAGAACCAGAGAGTTCAGGCTGTGATTCTGAGTCCACCTTCTCCTCTCTCAGTCTCTAACAAACACAGAGGAGGCTGCAGCTCTCTGCTCTGCTGCTGACAATAATCTGGATTACTCAACTACACACTCATCCACTTTAATCCAGTTCAAGAAGAACAACATGTCTGCTGCAGGAAGAGGAGGAGAACTGGAGAAGATGGACTGTAGAATTACAGATGTGGTGTCCTGCAGCTGGAAAGGATCGTTTCAGGATCAATAACTGAGAACAAATAATCCTGTCACTTTCATCCAGAATGTTCCAGGATCCAGACTCAGGATCTGACACCAATCACCATGACTCAATCATTAAATGTAACTTTTTTTAACAGGATCCATCAGAGACTCAAAGCTGGACCTGAACCCAGCTGTGTGTCCTTAAAGAGCGACTGGTCAAATCGTCATCTTATTGATTTTAAATCAGTCCAGCCTCCATCAGCAGAGAGGTGAGCTGTCTCTAAATGTTGTAACTGTGTAAAATGTAACTGAGTCTGTCTGAAATGTTTTCATTCCAACATGTGTTTCATGTGAGCTCAGCCCTTTTTCACACATTTCTATGTTCACATGTGAAGCGGTGTGTGTTGGATGTTTTCTCCAAACTCAGCAGTCAAAGTGAAAGAATGGAGGTTGTAGGAGGAGTTTCTGAGTGTCTGTAGGTCACCAGGTGGTCCAGCAGGTGTCACCTTTGACCTTTGCTTCAAACACAGTGTAGGTAGGAACTTCCACTCAGGTGGCAGGTGTTGCTGGATGGAGGAGGACAAATAGTTTCTGGATCCTGACTCCACATGGACCTTTAGCTGCTGTTTGTCTCTGTGTGGACAGACACAAGTGGAGCTAATTCTTCATGATTCCTCCACAGAGTGGACCAGCAGAGCTCAGAGGTTCCCAGTGTTCAGTCTGCCCAGCAGCATCAAACACAACTGGACTCCATATTTATGGTGCGTTCATGTACAACAAGTACTTTTCCATGTGTTGTGTTCACTGTCATCTCCATGCTGCACTTTGTAGACCAGTATACAGTCAGTCTGTCCAACATGTAGACCAGTGGATTGTCGGTCTGTCCAACATGCAGACCAGTGGATTGTTGGTCTGTCCAACATGTAGACCAGTGGACTGTCAGTCTGTCCAACACATAGACCAGTGGACTGTCAGTCTGTCTAACATGCTGACCAGTGGACTGTCAGTCTGTCTAATATGCTGACCAGTGGACTGTCAGTCTGTCTAACATGCTGACTAGTGGACTGTCAGTCTTTCCAACATGTAAACCAGTGGACTGTCAGTCTGTCCAACACGTAGACCAGTGGACTGGACTGTCGGTCTGTCCAACACGTAGACCAGTGGACTGTCAGTCTGTCCAACACGTAAACCAGTGGACTGTCAGTCTGTCCAATACGTAGACCAGTGGACTGTCAGTCTTTCCAACATGTAGACCAGTGGACAGTCAGTCTGTCCAACATGGATCTGATGTTTGGCTCCATGATTTCAGTCTGATGTGTCATTCAGATATTTTTCTGTTCCAGCTGCTGGAGGACAACATGGTCACTTTTGTGAAGAACGAGCTGAAGAAGATCCAGAAGGCTCTTAGCCCAAATTACCCAGAATGCTTAGAGAGTCAGAGGGAGGATGAGGACGTGTTGGAGGGTGATGACGAAGAGCAGAGGAGGAGCAGAGAGGCATTGATGAAGATCACAGTTTATTTCCTGAGGAGGATGAAGCAGGAGGAGCTGGCTGACCATCTGCAGAGCAGTAAGAGGATTTCTATAAATATTTAACTTTTGGAATTTATTCTTTAATTAATAAATGTATGATTTTGTTTGTTCAGGACAAGTTGCAGCAGTTTGTCAACGTAACCTTAAAAGTTGTGTGAAGAAGAGGTTCCAGTGTGTGTTTGAGGGGATTGCTAAAGCAGGAAACCCAACCCTTCTGAATGAGATCTACACAGAGCTCTACATCACAGAGGGAGGGACTGGAGAGGTCAATGATGAACATGAGGTCAGACAGATTGAAACAGCATCCAGGAAACCACACACACCAGAAACAACCATCAGACAAGAAGACATATTTAAACTCCCACCTGGAAGACATGAACCAGTCAGAACAGTGATGACAAAGGGAGTGGCTGGCATTGGGAAAACAGTCTTAACACAGAAGTTCACTCTGGACTGGGCTGAAGACAAAGCCAACCAGGACATCCACTTCATGTTTCCATTCACTTTCAGAGAGCTGAACGTGCTGAAAGAGAAGAAGTTCAGCTTGGTGGAACTTGTTCATCACTTCTTTACTGAAACCAAAGAAATGTGCGGCTTTGAAGACTTCCAGCTTGTGTTCATCTTTGATGGTCTGGATGAGTGTCGACTTCCTCTGGACTTCCACAACAATCAGATTCTGACTGATGTTACAGAGTCCACCTCAGTGGATGTGCTGCTGACAAACCTCATCAGGGGGAAACTGCTTCCCTCTGCTCGCCTCTGGATAACCACACGACCTGCAGCAGCCAATCAGATCCCTGCTGAGTGTGTTGGCATGGTGACAGAGGTCAGAGGCTTCACTGACCCACAGAAGGAGGAGTACTTCAGGAAGAGGTTCAGAGATGAGGAGCAGGCCAGCAGGATCATCTCCCACATCAAGACATCACGAAGCCTCCACATCATGTGCCACATCCCAGTCTTCTGCTGGATCACTGCTACAGTTCTGGAGGACGTGTTGAAAAGCAGAGAGGGAGGAGAGCTGCCCAACACCCTGACTGAGATGTACATCCACTTCCTGCTGGTTCACACCAAAGTCAAGAAGGTCAAGTATGATGGAGGAGCTGAGACAGATCCACTCTGGAGTCCAGAGAGCAGGAAGATGATTGAGTCTCTGGGAAAAGTGGCTTTTGAGCAGCTGCAGAAAGGAAACCTGATCTTCTATGAATCAGACCTGACAGAGTGTGGCATCGATATCAGAGCAGCCTCAGTGTACTCAGGAGTGTTCACACAGATCTTTAAAGAGGAGAGAGGCCTGTACCAGGACAAGGTGTTCTGCTTCGTCCATCTGAGTGTTCAGGAGTTTCTGGCTGCTCTTCATGTCCATCTGACCTTCATCAACTCTGGGCTCAATCTGATGGAAGAACATCCAACAAAAGCCAAGAGATTTTTAAGTTTGAAGAAACCAAAACTAAAATATCTCCACCTTTGTGCTGTGAACCAGGCCTTACAGAGTCCAAATGGACACCTGGACTTGTTCCTCCGGTTCCTCCTGGGTCTTTCACTGCAGACCAATCAGACTCTCCTACGAGGCCTGCTGACACAGACAGGAAGTAGCTCACAGACCAGTCAGGAAACAGTCCAGTACATCAAGAATCTGATCAGTAAGAATCTGTCTGCAGAGAAAAGCATCAATCTGTTCCACTGTCTGAATGAACTGAATGATGGTTCTCTAGTGGAGGAGATCCAACAGTCTCTGAGTTCAGGAAGTCTCTCCACAGATGATCTGTCTCCTGCTCACTGGTCAGCTCTGGTCTTCATCTTACTGACATCAGGAAAAATTCTGGATGATTTCAACCCATGGAAATATACTGAAGACAGGAAGTCTATTCTGAGGCTGCTGCCAGTGGTCAAAGTTTCCAAAAAAGCCAAGTAAGTACTAAAATATTAAAATATTTCTAAATAAGTAACATTTAAATAAACTTTGTAATGTGATGACAAATGGATCCACTTCTGAATCAGAACTTTGACTTTATAAAACATGACTCTTTGATGCTTCATGTGATATTTATACTAGTAAATAACCAGAAATATTTTGTCAATTACTACAGAGTGAACAAACAACATGTGGATGTTTATCAAATATTGTTTTACAGAGTTGTAATAAAAGTTTTGACATTAGAGTTGTTTGAAGATGCAACAATTCACTTCAGTTTTAGCTGTTTAAACTAG
>NW_023621460.1:0-5456 GCF_014905685.2 Nematolebias whitei
TGGGTTTATCCCGTTATGCAGAGCATAAGCACTGAAAAAAATTAGTCCACGCCCACCTGCTGTGTGGGCCCTACCCGGTCCGTATAAATTACGTTAAGAGCGGGAAATCGGCTCCCAAAATAGCTTTTTTCTTCAGCCATTTAGGAGCCAGTGAGGCCCGACGCTTAAAGGGCTACGCCTATATTCATAGAATCTGGGGTTACAGTACGTAACCAACGTTCTATTTCATATAGGCTTCGCCCTTTAAGGCTGTCGCTGATGGGTTAAGGGCGAAGCGGATGTGGTCCTCGCCTCACTGGGTCCATTCGAACACAGTAAGAAGCGGAAGCTTGCCCAAAAAACGTCTTGTCACCCAGCTCCCCGTGTGCATAAACTACGCATCGCGTAATTATGTGCCATGCACAGACGCATGTTGTGTAACTATGCGTTCTGACAAGCATGAATACCCCGGAAAAACTTTCAACGGGAAGAGGAAGTTGAAAAGAGGGGGGGAGGGGGGCATGAACCAACTGGTTCATGGCTGAACAGTATAAACAGATTAATGTCCATGAATTGATAAATAATCAAATGAACTGATTGGTAACAATAATCATGAACTGATTAGTGACAATAGAACCAGAAACACAGACACGACTGTGACTGATAACAACATCTCACACTGTAATGCATGCAGACAGAAGTGAGCTTAAACAGAGTTCCATGAGAACAATAACATTCATTCTGTTAGAGCACTAAGGACAGAATGTGTCATGGAACGAGCCGTTACATCACGTAGGTAAAAGCGAATAAATGAGCAGGGTGTTGACCATGCAGCCGCAGTGCAGATGTCCTGCATTGACATACCATTATGCAGAGCAGTCGAAGATGCGATACCCCTGGTCGAATGTGCTTAGAGGTTGACAGGAGGCCCTAAATCTGATGCTCTGTAGGCTTCAGAAAAGGCCTCACACAGCCAGTGTGACAAGCGCTGGATGGATAACGGCGACCTGTAGAAGCATCTCTATAATGCACAAACCATTGTTGAGTTTGAAACGCATTGCAGCTGTGTGCGTTATGTAACACGTCAACGCCCGCACCGGGCAGAGAAGATGAAAAGATGCTTCCTCTTCTGATCTGTGGGGGGGAAAAGACCCCTCCAACGATATCACTCTTGATTTAAAAGAGCTCGTGATGTTTTAGGCATAAAAGCTGGGTTGGTCTTAAATCAGCTGAGCTGCCCGTCAGCCTAATTCTAAGGCATGACGAAGCAACAGAGAGGGCAGATAAATACTTACCCTCTTAGCGGGTGTTAAAACCAGCAACAGGGCTGTTAAAAGAGACAAGAATTTAAATGAAACCTGATCCAGAGGCTCAATTGAAGCTTTGATCAGGGCTCGCAGGACCAGCGTTAAACCCACTGTGGAACAAGTGGGCGTGAAACAGGCCTACATCTCTGTACACCTTTTAGAAACCGCTTCATCAGCGGGTGATAAAAGCTGTTCTGTCTCCAAACCCTTTGTGGCAGGAAGAGATGGCTGCAATCGTACGTTAAAGCGTACTGAAAGCCAACTCCCTATCCATCAGCTGTTGTAGAAAAACAACACGCCGCCTAAAAGGCATGAAGTGGTCTCTAAACCTTCTCTGTACACCAGCGCTGAAAAGCCGTCCCCTTGATGTGTACAGAACTGTGGTAGATGCAGCACGTGAATCTTGAATTGTGCACACTGTCTCCTGAGGGAGACCCATCCTCTAAGTGGAACCGCTCAGCGGTCAGACCCACCGGTGTTGACCTATTTCTGGGTAACTCTTGGTCGCTCCTCCTGCCTGAAGGAGAGCATCCTTCCTCCATGACAGTTCCACGGCGACCCAACAACAGACGTTGCAGGCCTGGGAACCATAGTGCGTTCACACGCCGGGAGCCACCAGGAGAGCTGTCAATCCCTCCTCTTGAACTCGGTTCATGGACCGTAAAAAACAGAGGAGGTGGGGGAAAAGAAACGCGTAAAAAGCGTTTTGGGCCACCGACTGTGAGCAAATGCGTCCCCCCCCCAGCGATGGATCGTCTCGCGGGCTCAGGGAAAACCGTAGTTGACATTGAGCGTTCTTCTCGCATCGCAAACAGGTCCACAGCTGCTTTGCCAACTTCTGCTGCGTCTGAAAAACATCAGATCCGGATGGAGGATCCGGTCCACGTAACGTGGGCCGCCCTTGGACGTCACATCAGAACACCGGATATGTAAACCGCTCTAATAAAAGCAGGTTTTGATGAACCCAACTCAGTAGCTTTCGCACAATGTGTAACATCTGGGCTGAACGCACACCCTGATGGTTATGTACGCAGCAGTCATCATGATGTCTGTGTGAATCAACACGTGTTGATTCTGTAGCACAGGAGCAAGGTGTTGAATCACATTCAGTACTGTGCGACACTCCAAAAACATTGATGTGGGCTGATGTGTAGTGGGGCCACAGCGCCCCTACTGCTTGAGATAGGTATGTCCCCCCCCCCAGCCTGACAGCAACGTGTCCGTGAAGACTGACCCATGACGTGGGTCTGCTGAGGGGGACTCCCTCTGATAGAAAAACAAGGTGTTTCCCCAGAGTCGGAGGTCTGCTTCCACAGAGGAAAAGACAATGATCATCCGTCGTTGTTTTACTGGATCCACATGCAGACGTGCAAAAACACCTCTAGAGGCGTCTCATGTGATAAATGAGTTTTCATGGTGGTTGAATTTAATTCCACTCCAGAAAAACAAATGTCTGGGCCGGGAAAATCGAGCTTCCTTCCACTTATGGCGAAGCCCAGATTAACAGGTGTGATGTCAACACCTGATCCTGCATCAGCGCCTCCTGTCTGAAGTGACAGGATCCGCAGATCATCCAGGTAAAAACAAAAAACTCTCGTCTCTGTGTTTTAGGATGATCGGTATGCGTTCTCTGGATGTTAAACAACAGATCCAAGAACGGTCTCACCCCTCCGATCCGTGAGTAAAAACCCTCGTGTTTTCTCTCCCTTGGGGAACTCTGTAGATTACTTTTATCAGAAAACACTTGGATTTCTGCATTTAGGGAAGAGAATCAGTCTGATGATGATGACGGGACCGTTTATATAACTCCTCTGAATGGAGGGGTTCGGGTTGCAAACTGTAACTTGTACCATTTGCATAAACCCTGTCCATCCATCTGAAAAACGGCGAGCATGTTTAGCCACTCTACGTAACGTTCGTGGATGAACGTGCGTTAATGATGCGTCATGTTTTGTACGGCTGTCAGCAGTCCGTCCCTCAACCGCCGTCATGCGTCGCGGGAATGTTTTCTGTGTGACCCCGGGCGAGACTTGAGCTGAAGGCGAAGCGTGTGACAGCTGATGACGCGGTGAGCTGCGCGTTTGACGTCGCTGTGCGAACGTTGAAAGGCGGAGGGCGTGACTTCATTTACACCGTGCTGTTGGAGTGAAGGCTGCTTAGCCCCGCGGGAGCACACGTTGTTCTCTGGAGGGACGCGCGCCGCTCTCGCTGGAGGGGCGCGCGCTAGAGGGAGGTGGGACTCATTACCGGATTCTTCGGCTGCTTCACGTTTAAGCTGCGGTGAGCTGCCGAAAGCTGAGAGAGAAGGACCCCCACCCGGACCAGCCTGCGGACCACATTCATACCGATGTGAGCTGGTTAGCGCCGGCAGCTGTGTGTGTGCGCCAGCATCAACGTAGCGCCGTTGGATGGAGGCTGTCCATCTTAGTGATCGACTCGTCATGTCAGAGCGGCGGTGAGTTAAAAACCTGTTTAAGGACACCGGCTCATGTGGAGGCTGTTCCATCCCACGAGTGCGAGTTGACACCGCTTGAGTGAGGATCGTGCAGTTCTAGTTGGTAATGAGTTATTTTCGCTTACCGTTGTGCCGTGATCGACTCGTCATGTCTAGAGCGACGGTGAGTTTAAAAACCTTTATTTAAGGACACCGGCTCATGTGTGGAGGCTGTTCTGTGATCGACTCGTCATGTCTTAGAGCGACGGTGAGTTTAAAAACCTTTATTTAAGGACACCGGCTCGTGTGTGGGGCTGTTTCATCCCACGGTACGAGTTGACATCACTTGGGTGAAAAACGTGCAGCCCGGGATTATAACGAGTTATTTTCACTTACCATCGTGCCCTGTAAGCGATTAATAATGTCTTGGAGCGGCGGTGAGTTTAAAAAGCCTTATAAAGGACACCGGCTCTTATGTGTGCGGCCGCTGTGAGCTCATCCGGGCTTACAGACTGGCTAAAAAACAGACACTTGATCATTAATGATGATTTATTTCAACTTTCGTGTCACTTTTACACACACCCTCCGGAGACCGTCATTTTGAGAGCTTTCTCTCTCATGAGCTCTGCGATTGTTTGCCCAGAGCGCTGTCTTGCAGGCGAACTCTGGGGAAACGCTGAGCTGCAGGCTGCCGGAGTGCAGAGGGCTGGATTCTGACGGGCGGGGCTGGTGGTGGAACTCAGCGAGAGCCGCGGCCGTGGAAAAGTCGAAGCTTGCTCGCGACGGTCCCTCCAGCGGGACAGGGTGGGCCGCGCGGCTTGATGAGGTGGTGCACAGCCTCTGGCACCTCCTCCGACTGTTTCACTTCGCCAGCATGGTTTGAAGCTGCTCTGAACAGCGCGTCCGCGATGTTTCATCAGGTCTTGTGCAGATTCTCCGGCAGCGAGGGGAGTAACGAAGCCAGGTGGGTCGTTGGGTCGTCGTCCTCCGCGCTGCAGTCCTCGACAGGCAAACCGTGGGAGAGGCACACATGTTGAGCTGGCGTCAGCTGCCTGACAGAGGGAGTTCTTTGTCTCCAAGGCAGGTCTGCGGCCTTCAATCCCTTGGACATGCTATGTGCTAGCAGCGCGCGTTGTTGCTAACTGCGGCTGCCTGAAAAACACATTGGTGGGCTCGATTCGAGAGCGTGTTCGCCGTCTGGTTCGTGTTCCTCCGGAGGGACGGGACGCTGCTCCGGCCTGGGCAGCTTCGCTCCGGAAGCTTCCGCGAGGCTTGGCTCCAGGAGGGGTTACCGAGGAATAGCCCCGCTCGGTGAATCCCTCAACTCTGGTGATGGGAGCGGACTGGGGACCGACTCCTCTAATCTACCAGGGAAGAACCGTCTGCGGCCTCGCCCGTGGAACGTCCTGTTGGAACGTGAGGCCGTATGGATCAAGACGGTGAGCCACAGTGGAGCCCAGTGAAAAACAACCTTCCCGCCGATCATCCGAACTGGCGGGAAAAGGCGAGGGACGTAGAAAAAAGGGGTCCCTTCATGTCAGCCTCCTCCCGGGTTCCGCCGGGCAACCCCTGAGGGCGCCGTCGGCCGGGAGCGGTGTGATCGCCGATGCGAAACGAGGTGGGATGGGGTGAGCATTCACTCAGCCCCCCTCCACCTACACTACGCTACCCGGGAGGGAATGAGCAGCGGGGGCTGCAGCTGAGCACGCCTTGCCCCGGAGGAACCATCCGGTTCG
>NW_023621461.1:0-2427 GCF_014905685.2 Nematolebias whitei
CATGTGGAATTGTCTCTCCATGATTGATTTGTTAAACATGGACAAGTTGATAATGGGTCTCATCCCTCTGGTTTTTTCGAGACCAGGAAGTAACGTGAGTAAAACCCTGTGTTTTCCTCTCTGTTGGGAACCCTGGAAATTACATTTTTTATCAGTATTCCTGAACTTCTGAGTGGAGAGACGAGTTCTGTTCTGGAGATGGCAGAACCGTCTCTATAATCCCTCTGAATGGTGGGGGTTGAGCTGCGAACTGCAGTGTGTAGCCCCTGCTGATCAGGCGGTCCATCCATCTGTCCAGGGAACACACTCATTGCCACTCTGTGTAACGCTCAGGGAGCGGGCATGCGTTTTTGTGTTGTGTCATGTTTTTTACGGATGTCAGCCAAGTTAAAGTCCCCACCGCCGTCACCCACTCTGGAGATTCTCCTAGAGTGACTTAAGGGGCGGCCTCGCAGAAAGGGCCCTGAAAACGCCTCTGTGCTGCACTCGGGCTGTGGACTCACATTAAAGTTGATGTGAGCTGACGCACAGAGTAGAGGCATGAGCGCTTTTAGAGATGAGACGCCGTTTGGGTGGAGGCTGCAGTTGCCGTGAAGAAACACGTTTACTCCCGCTGCGGTCAGAAATGTCAGTAAACAACCTTGTCTGAGAGCGAGGGTTTTTTCCGGGCTCAGTCTGCTGAAAAAAATCATTTTTAGTTGATGTGTCAAGCGAGAATTTTGTGTGATTTCTCGAGCTGTGGTGACTTTTAAAAACCTGTTTTGAGGTTATTGGCTAGTTTTGTGTGGGGAATGTGTGAAGAGAAGCCGCTGTGAGATCATTAGATCTGACAGTCAGGCTGGAATCAGAAGACACTTTACTCTCTGAATGATGTTTTAGTTTTATTTTAAAACTTAAATCATCATTATGAATACACACATTCCCCACAAGAAGTCATTTTTTTGTGTTGCCTCCTCCGTGGGCCCTGCGGCTGATTGGTTCAGGGCCGCGCTGTTGATAGTCTCTGGGGAAGCGCTGAGTTGCTGGTTGTTGCGATGAGAAGGGCTGCTCTCTGGCAGGAGGGGCCGATGGAGGAGCAGGGCAAGAAGTCGCTGCTGCAGCTGTGGAGCGTCTCTGCTACTGCTGCTGGCCATGGCAATCCCTCCAGCGGGCGGGGGGGGGGGGGGGGGAGAGACTGCGGCTTCATCAGGTGGCGCACAGTTTCCGACACCATCGGAATCCAGGCGGCGATGCGAGACAGGCAGACTGCAGAGGTGGCGCACAAGTTCAAAATTATGTCAGACGCCTTGCAGAGCGAGCTCTTCATCTCCTCAGGCAGGTCTGTGTCCTCCAGCCTCTTTGAAATGCTGTAAGCCAGCAAGGTGACATTGTTGTTCGCCGTGGCCACCTGAAAAGCACACTGGTGGGCTTGGTTGGAGAGCGACGTCACTGTCTGGTCGTGTTTCCCTGGAGGGACAGGTCGTTGGTCCAACCTGGAAATTTTTGCCCCAAGTGCCTCCACCAGGCTTGGCTCCGGGGGAACCAAAGGAAAACTCTGCTCAGTAAACCCCTCCACTCTGGTGATGGGAGCGAAGGTGGAGACGGGCACCTTCAGCTTACCGGGTCCGGCTGCAGCCTCGTTCCAGTAGGACGTCACTGCTGGGAAATGAGGCCAGATGGGGTCAGGGCGGCGAGCTGGGGTGGAGTCAAACCTTCCTGCTAGATCATCCAATCTCGGCGGGGGGAGGACAGAGACTGAAAGTCCCTTTGTTTCAGCCGCCTCCTGGATTATGCCGGGCAGCTCAGAGAGGAGGGCACCGATGGCTGGGAGCAGTGTGTTCGCCGATGTGAAAAGGCCTGGGGGGTGGGGGGGGTGGTGAGCTACACTCGGTCCCCCCTGTTCCAACACTACGTTCTCTAGGAGGGAATGAGCAGCCAGGCTGCTGCTGACATCACCTTTTCTGGAGGAATCATCCGATTCACTCCGTGACTCAGCATCAAAAAAGGCGATGGCGTTGTCCAGCGAACAATCCCCTGCCACGGAATAACACTCCTCGATGTCAGCCTTGAACAAGGCTGCTCGTCTCTGCTTCTCCTCAGGAGGGAGGAGGTCACAGGGATGGTAGGAGGAGGCGAGGTCGGCATGGCGGTGACCCAGGCATCCTTCGCAGATGTCATGCTGGTCAAAGTTCAAAATGTAGCCTGTCTGGCAGGACGGGCACAGGCGGATGGTGCTGGACATCTTCTCTCTTCTCAAAAAACAGTGTTAGTCGGCTGAAGAAAAAATGGGAGCCGATTACTCGGTCTCACCATAATTCATATGGACCGGGAGTGAAGCCCACACAGCAGGTGGGCGTGGACTAAAGTTTTTCAGTGCTGCACTGCGCACGAAGGGATGAACCCACTAGCGATAGCCTTAAAGGGCAAAGCCTATACGAAATAGAAGCA
>NW_023621461.1:2527-5454 GCF_014905685.2 Nematolebias whitei
CACCTCCTTGATGGGTTTCAAGCCATGAAGTCATCATCCTTATTGTTTAAAGTTTACTCACAATATTTTTCCCACAATTTCAGAACCTTCAACAGTTTCATATATATCAATGTATTTACATTACAAACAACAGGAACAAAACTTGTATTTCTCAAAGAATTGCTCGTTACACTGCCTTACAGGACCAAAGATTTAAGGAAAGATCTGCTGGTGATCAGAGAATGTGTTAAGGATAACTCTCAGCTACTACACCACCAAACCTTAAATCTAAAAGATTTACTGAAATATCAGCCTTTCTGTGTTTGCTAAGGTCGATCAGCCATCCATTGTGTTTTCAGTTGAGGGAAATTCATCTTGAATGAAGTGAGCAGATCTCTGGAGAAAATGTGATCATACTGAGGTCTCAGGGGAACTGAACCTGGAACTGATGTCACTGCAGTCCTGTGCAACCACTTCCCCTGTCAATAACACAAAGGCAAAAATTCTGGTAGAGGTTTTTCTTAATGAAGATAAGACCCATCCATCCATTCATGCTTCTTGATTTTTGGGTCACAGGGGTCACTGGTGCCCATATCCAGCCATCACTGTGCGAGAGGAGGTGAGACTCTGGACAGGTCTCCAGTCCATCATAGGGACACATAGAGACAAACAACCACTCTCTCACTCACACCTAGGGACAATTTAGAGTTACCAGTCTGTCCAACATGCACGTTTTTGGTCTGTGGGAGGAAACCAGAGTTCCCGGAGAAAACCCACTCATGCACAGAGAGCATGCTAACTCCACCCAGAAAGGCCCCCCGGACAGGATTTGAACCGGCAACTTTCTCAATGAGACAACAGCTCTACCAAATGAGCCAATGCAGCCCAAGATAAGACCCCAAAGTAAAATCAAAAGTAAATAAATAATCAAGTAACAAAAAAATCCAACTTTATGTACCGGTATTTGTAGATGATGGTAAGCTGCTGGAACATCTATTGTTCACATGGCTATTTGTGTATTTGTTGTGTTCAAAGATGGGAAATTGTAAAGCTGATAGAGTGTAAAGTGAAATAAGTTGCTATTAAAGGCCTAGCAGTCTTTGAAGTGCAGCATCCGTCGCCTTTCATGACAGAATTTTAGACCATGGTCATTTTATTTTGTTAAATGACAGAGTTGTTGCCGTTTTGGTTAAATCTAAAATATATCATGACACGCAATCTCATGCAAAATGGAAAGATTTCACACTCACTCACAGTATGTGTTGTGAATGACTCTCAGCTACCTGTACAACCACGTCAAACTCTAGCTCAGTGTCAGTAAAACTGATTGAGTTAAAGTCCTTTTTATGTTTAATAAAGGTCAGTTGGAGGTGGCAGCCATCTTGATTGGATCATCCAGATGTAGATGTGCATTCACTGATTATTTTATGAGTTTTACTCACATTCGTCCGGTGGTTTGATATTTTACTCATGGTACAGACAAACAAGCAAAAAAACAACACACACATGCACGCACACATGCACGCACGCACACACAGAGTGAGTAATCAGTACAGACACATAAAGCTGAGGGCTTGTTTCAGTCGCTGCATGTCTGACGTGTGGATCAGCAGAGAGGACTGTTTTTCTGTGGACTACAGGCTTTCCCATGGTTCAACAGTGTTTTTACCCACCTAGCATAGCTCCCAGTGTTACGCCGCCCTCTTTAGTTTGAAGCAACAAACAAGCACAAGGACGGCTTGCAGAGTAAAAATAAAAAGCAGCTGAAAGGCTGAGAGAGCTCGAGATGCGTTTGGATTCAGACCAGAATCCCACGCTACAGAAAGACACCCACACCCACTTCAGACTGGGGTCACCCCCCTCCCCCTCATCTGAACAGCAACTAGGGATATGATCAGATGAAAGAATTAGCTTTCTCATGCAATCTGACTTTGGTTTCATTGCTGGAATTTAAGATCTGATTAAGGTGGCTGTGATCCACACAGCAGACTGTAAACTAGACCTCGTTATTACTTTATGGAAAGAAAAAAACATCAAGGTATATATCGTATATCGCCATTTTTCTTAAAATATCGAGATATTAATTTTGGTTCATATCGCCCAGCCCTAATGGATACCTAACAAGACAAAAGCTTCTGCGTCTCTTGCCATCTGAAGCTGATGTTGCCAGGCAGGACTTTGCAGCCTTCTTAAACACTGCCATCAGTTACGTCCAGAAGTGGTTTGACTTCTCTCAGTAAAACTGGCTCTTTCACCTGCAGCCCCTCTCTGGCATCTTGGAAAATATCCTTTGATGACATGAAGAAAATCACTAAAAGGCTTCACCTGGTTGGCAGGTAAAAATTAATAAATTACCAGTGTAGTGATGAAACATGTTATATTCATGATAGTTACTGTACTGTATATACAAATGGATACAACTGATATATACAAATAAATACATAATCAAACTTACTTTACAGAATACAAAGTTATACACATCTTTAAAAAAAAGTAAACAGTTTATATATGATGTATTAAAGTCATACATCTCAAAAGGTAGTTAGGATATGATGCAAATGTAAGGATGGTACTTTTCTGTGGCCCGGTTTGTGTCTGTGTTCCCTCATGCTCCCTCATTAGTTCCATTGTTACCACCCGTGTCTCGTCCCAGCTGTCTGTAATCATGTCTCGTCTTGTCTCTGTATATAAGCCGTCTGTTCTGTCTTGTTCATCGTCGCGTTGTACTCGTTGGGTCTCCTGTGTCTTCCCCTGAGTCTTCCTGGTTCCTCGAGTCTCCCGTGTCTCCTGAGTCCTCCTGAGTTTCCCGTGCCTCCTTCCTATGTTCATGTAAGTTTTGCTGCCCCGTCAGCTTGTTATTTTGTACCTTTTATTTATCATTAAATTCCTATTTTTGTAACTCTGCCGAGTTGAGTCCCTGTTCTGCACTACTGGGTTCGTCCCTGACC
>NW_023621462.1:0-3720 GCF_014905685.2 Nematolebias whitei
TGCCTGGGAGCTATTTGATGAGATCACTCCAGTATTCACTCAGCACATCACACCAGATATGTATTCTACACACTACAGCACTTTGTTGTTTTGTGGTACTCAAACAAATGTATTTTAGTATATATATATATATATATATATATATATATATATATATATATATTAAGGCTTTAGAAACCCCACACTCTTGCAATGTTCTAAACTCTTAAACCTACTAATTTTAACAACATACTTAAATGTAGCTACTAAATTTTACTTACCAGCTCGGCAGAACAACAGTGGCTCGGTTCCGCTCCGATTTGGTTCCGATTTGGCAGACCTACCCTACAGGTTCTGGTTGGCTCTCTTGCTCGGGGTAGTGGCTTTGGGCTCCGGAGGAAGTGCCGGAACTACAGGTGGCCCATCCCTGCTCGGAAGTCCTCGTTAGCCGGCTACCAGCTCTCAGATTCACCGATGGGTCTGGGGGGGTCCGGTTCGGCTGGCGTGGGACCGGTGGTCCGATTGAGTAGTCCAATAAATATAAAAGGAGTGCCGGACCTACAGCGGCGCGTCCCCCACTCGAAAGTCCTCATAGGCCGACTACCAGCTCTCAGGTTTGCCAGTGGGTCTGGGGGTCCGGTTCTGCTCCGATTCTGGTCCGGTTCCCGGTGGGTTCTGTGTGGCTCTCTGCATCCGCTGGGCGCCGAAGTCACTGTATGAATAAGGACCAAACCTTTTCGGATCAGATCAAAACTTTCCCTCTAGTATTTCAGCAGAAGGAAACAAAGCTTCTGGGTGGGGCTCTGTTGGCTTCTGGGAAATGTAGTCCTTATGAGTGGTGATACAGTGTAGGCTTATTGAGAGAAAACTACAAAATGGCAGTGCCTGTTCGAAGTATTTTATTTTTACATTAACTTTTTACTGCACAGTATCCTGTACTGTCCCAATCACATAATATTAAAGTTGACAATCATGTGTCGTGTACAATTTTTTTTTCTCGTGTTCAGTCTTGTGAAAGTCAAACCGTGAAGTAGCGAGGGACTACTGTATTGTGAAATGTTATGATATTCTTACTGGTAGTGCTACAGTAAGTATTCTCTGTGACACTTGTAAAGTAAAACTCACAGTGGTCTAAAAGTTCATTAAAATATTTGCTTGAATCAATATGAAATTGCTGAGATTGGAGTTGTTTTGGAACAGCAGCAGTCCACTTTGGAGTTGGCCTTGTTCAGACTGTTAGCGCATCAGTTAAGTCAAAATTAAACTCCACTTCTCTGAAACGATGCTGTCAAAGAGAGATCTAAAATCAAATAAGATATTTTCGTAATCTTTCATCAGTACTCCACTGAAAATTTTGAATTATCCCTTTACATGTCCTGCCCCACCAGATAAATTAAGAACTCGCACAAATGTTTGTTTATTGATTTTATTTCTCATGTAGCAAGGAGTTTCACCAAAACATAGATAATTAACGTAGGCGTTATATTCTATGGTCTTCAACAGAACCTTGCTTTATTTTTGGAGATTAATAAATTGTTACCGGTGTTTGTAAGTAAGCAGAGCTGTGGAAGGATGGAAAAATAATAATAATAACGTGCTAGTGTGTAGTGTTAGCTTTCAAACGAAGAAACAAATAGTGAGTCATCAAATGAGGAACCAAGAAGAAAAAGTCACTCTTTACGAGTAGTTTCTTTTACCCCCTACTTTTTTAAAACTTATCTTCTTGTGTGTTTAAGTAAACTAGAAAAAGGCTGTTCATATGAGTGCAGGTGATGTCCCATGACCTTTAATTATGTTGCCTAGCAACTAGAACAAATTATGCTCTGCCAAAGCCCACATTATAAGAGAAAACCCATAAAAACAAATCTCTTCTTGTAGCATCAAATTTTCCTTGATATGTTGATTTTGAAGTAGAATAGATTTATTTGTTGAGGAAGACAGAAAGTCCAGAACTTCTCAGCTCTTTTTCATCTGTGATGTGTTTTGTTCTGCCTGCAGGACATTAATAACTGGCATGGCCTCCGGAAGCATTGTGGCTTTCAACATAGACTTCAACCGCTGGCACTACGAGCACCAGAACAGGTACTGAGGCTGATAGTGTGACGGAGAGGAGCGAGGAGGCGATGCATTCTGCCATGTGCCTGCAGAACGGGGTGCACAGGTACAGAGAAGGAGACAAACTAGTGCCGGACCTTAAGCTCTTATTCCCTTGATGTGAGGACGTGTGACAAGCGCTGGTGGAAACCGCTTCCTCTAAACACGTGTAACCACAGACACCTATAATACCCAGAAGATACACACCAAACCCTTGCTAAACCGACGGAGCGTCTGCAGCGTGGGGACAAAGAGCGAGTGAAGCAGACTGTGCTGAGGTCCATTACACGTGTCCACTCACAGGACGGCCACATCTGGTCCATTTCAATCTTCACATGTAGATTTCCTGCTTTTTGTTCATTTTTCTGAAAAAGTCTTGCCTCATAATTTTCACTTTAGTCAAGTTCAGTTCATAAATCTTTTAAGTGGATTATAACTTCCAGTTTTCTTTGTTTAACCGATTTACAGATGTTCTAAAACGCACCGGCCACTCTTCAAAAATTGGTGCTATTGGCTTGATCTTAAAATTTAGAGTTGAAAAAAATTGCCTGATTTTTTTTTTTTTTTTTTTTTTATTTTAAGATTTTATTTTCTTTGACTAATCAAGTTGAGGTTATTTATTTATTTATTTATTTTTATTTTGACCCAAAGTGGGGTTAAATCTGACTTTCGTGTAAATACGGCTCTGGTTCCTTCAGAGTCACACTTGTTCTTTCACTACACAAACTGCGCTTCTCACCTTTAATTTATTAATGACTTGCTGTATGTAAAATAATGTGTAATAATTAATATAAGGTTGACAAGACGGATGGTAACGATGGTGGTGTCAAGGATGTTTTTTTTTTTTTTTTGTTAAACCGATGACGGTAACGATGAAGAAATCTTGCCAGTGCCACCACAGACAACAACAGACTGACATGATTTCTTTTTGTATATTTAGTGATTGTTTTGTCAAATATGTACATATAGTCTTGGTTCAGGCTTGGCGTGAGACTAACTCAGCTAAATAGGACTGAAAGTGCAAAGGAAACCTTCACTCACACTCACCTGATTATTTAAAGAGGAAAAAAAACGAGAATCAACTCAGTGTAAAAGTTTGTTTTGTATTTGCACTTTGCACCAATCACATATCATTATTTATTAGCTTGGTTCTTTCTGGTCGGCTGCCTTTTCCGTTTAGGTCCACACTCCTTCGGGATTATTTGTGCATATATGTTTGTATTTAGGACCGTTGAACTCATGTGTGACTCTTACGTTTTACAACCTCACAGTTGTAAGCAATATTTTGATCCTGTAGCTGGTGGGAGGGAGGAGAGAGGACGACGTGTGAGATGTTCTGTATGTGTGGAGGCCATCTCGATCAAACATGCACATACTCTTTGTCGACAGGTTCAACTTACGTATCCAAAAGGAAAAAAAAAAGGTTAAATATTTTTGGATCTACGAAACCCTAAAAACTATTGTATTCATGTTTTATTGCAAAGATGTAAAATATGACATGTGTGAGTTGGGAAAAAATCATAAGAAAAATAAAATATGCAAAGAATTTGAAGTCTGGACTTAAATTTGATCTCTCTCTCACACACACACACACACACACATATATATATATATATATATATATATATATATATATATATATATATA
>NW_023621462.1:3730-4037 GCF_014905685.2 Nematolebias whitei
TATATATATATATATATATATATATATATATATATATATATATATATTAGGTATATATATATTAGGTGCATTGTTTGGCACATTTTTTTTGTACTTAGTGCTTAGTATATTCTTAGTTCATGTCTTAGATCTTATTACTGTTTTTCTTTACAATTTATAATTTTGTTGGTTGTAATTGGGACCCTGTGTACATAGTTTTGTACCACCACATGTACCATATGTGGTGTGAATGACAATAAAGAAACCTTGACCTCTATATATATACGTATATATATATATACGTATATATACGTATATATATATATAT
>NW_023621462.1:4137-5453 GCF_014905685.2 Nematolebias whitei
TCTCAAAAAATTAGCATATTGTGATAAAGGTCATTATTTTCCATATTGTAATGATAAAAATTAAACTTTCATATATTTCAGATTCATTGCACACCAACTGAAATATATCAGGTCTTTAATTGTTTTAATACTGATGATTATGGCATACAGCTCATGAAAACCCAAAATGCCTGTCCCAAAAAATTAGCATATTTCATCCCACCAATGAAAGACAAGTGTTTTTAATACAAAAAACGCCAAACTTCAAATAATCATGTTTAGTTATGCACTCAATACTTGGTCAGGAATCCTTTTGCATGAATGACTGCTTCAATGCGGCGTGGCATGGAGGCAATCAGCCTGTGGCACTGCTGAGGTGTTATGGAGGCCCAGGATGCTTCGATAGCGGCCTTAAGCTCATCCAGAGTGTTGGGTCTTGCGTCTCTCAACTTTCTCTTCACAATATCCCACAGGTTCTCTATGGGGTTCAGGTCAGGAGAGTTGGCAGGCCAATTGAGCACAGTAATACCATGGTCAGTAAACCATTTACCAGTGGTTTTGGCACTGTGAGCAGGTGCCAGGTCGTGCTGAAAAATGAAATCTTCATCTCCATAAAGCTTTTCAGCAGATGGAAGCATGAAGTGCTCCAAAATCTCCTGATAGCTAGCTGCATTGACCCTGCCCTTGATAAAACACAGTGGACCAACACCAGCAGATGACATGACACCCCAGTGACTGTGGACACTTGACACTGGACCTCAAGCAATGTGAATTCTGTGTCTCCTCTCTTCCTCCAGACTCTGGGACCTTGAATTCCAAAGGAAATGCAAATTTACTGTAATCAGAGAACATAACTTTGGACCACTCAGCAGCAGTCCCAGGCGAGATGCTTCTGACGCAGTCTCTTGTTCAAGAGTGGCTTGACCAGGGGAATGTGGCACCTGTAGCCCATTTCCTGCACACGCCTGTGCACGGTGGCTCTGGATGTTTCTACTCCAGACTCAGTCCACTGCTTCCGCAGGTCCCCCAAGGTCTGGAATCGGCCCTTCTCCACAATCCTCAGGGTCCGGTCACCTCTTCTCGTTGTGCAGCGTTTTCTGCCACACTTTTCCCTTCCCACAGACTTCCCACTGAGGTGCCTTGATACATCACTCTGGTAACAGCCTATTCGTTCAGCAATTTCTTTCTGTGTCTTACCCTCTTGCTTGAGGGTGTCAATGATGGCCTTCTGGACAGCAGTCAGGTCGGCAGTCTTACCCATGATTGTGGTTTTGAGTAATGAACAAGGCTGGGAGTTTTTAAAAGCCTCAGGAATCTTTTGCAGGTGTTTAGAGTTA
>NW_023621463.1:0-5453 GCF_014905685.2 Nematolebias whitei
TCGGCATAAAGGCAACTTCACACCTTATAAAACATATTTTTATATCATTCCACCCTTTTTGCCTTTATGGCATGTAAAACATAATTCCACAATACAACTTTTTAGTCTTGAAAATGCCATCCCTTTAAGTTGAACTCTAAACGATCTCCGACCTCTGAATGGTCGAGTTCTTGAGCCATTGAAATTGTTCTGAGACTTTATCCTAAATAAACTCACTCACACAGTTACTAGTTTCAAACCCCTGGAACATTTTGATTTATTACATTCCCACTGACACGATCATTGTAAATCAAAACACCTGGTAGGTGTTCAGATTATAGTTTTTTTTTTTTTTTTTTTTTCACCAAACCATGTACCAGCTGTATTATAAATTTCCTGATTAATTCTTTTTTTTTAAACCCTAAACAAGTTCCCAAAATACACAAAGTCAATACAGAGATACATAGATCAAACTAGTTATTCTTCTTTTCACTAAACAAACAAAAGGGATACTGCATATTTGCGCCGTAGATAATATTCCTGTGAATATATCCCACCAATGGTGAGCCGACGCCTATACTTATTAGTTTTAGCCATATGTAAAAACCTTTCTTTGAGCCATGCAGGTGGACACTGTTAGATCAGACACGTTTTAGACTTATGAGACTTGATCATTTCAGTCAACTCTATGGACTCATTCAATGCGCATTTTAAATGATCCAGAGAGACTCGCCATGGAGTAAGGAACTATAATTAGTCAAACGATAAGTCTAGTTGTTCCGAGTTCACAGATGTACACCACACACACATCCAGAGAAAGGCACCTTAGGTAATTTTATTGTTGCTCTAACCTAGTTCATGAGTCTAATCACACAATACCTTGTCTCTGGTTAAACATGGGTTAACATGATTAGTTTCAACATACATATCACTCTTTTATCAGCTGTCTCACATAGTTGCATGTTATATGTGAGATTTGTCTGTGGCTCAAACCATTCACCCTGTACTTCTATATATTTTTTTTAAAAACCAGTGTCCTTGTACAGTTATTAAAGGCAAAATGTGATATTTGCATAACTGTGGTTGCCTTCATTACATTTTGTACTCTCCTCCACTTATGATGATTCGATGTAGTGACACCACCCTCTGGCAGGGCTCCTCCTGCAGCTGTACAAAAAAAAAAAAAAAACTGCAAGGTACACAGGAAAACAAGTTCAAAGCTTCAATTATGTTGGAGAGCACTTTTTTCTGTGCTCCCCCACCTTTGGCTGCAAGTTTATTTCTTTTATCAGTATTTTGACCGTTTCTTCTTGAGTCATGACAACTGATGGTATCCAGAACCTTTCTTGAGTAACTGCCAACGAAGCACGTCTCCTCCTTCTCCTTAATTGGCAGTAAAAATCAAACTTCGTTCTCCTTTTTTTTCTTTCATCTGGTTTAGCATGTACAGTTCCCACACATGTTACACAGTGGGGTTTCCACACAATTCTAATCTGACATCCAAGGTACCACTGGGATGGTTTCCCTGTGGTAGCATGTCAAAAGTCACTTTGCACTCAGATCTTGCTTGCATCTTTTTTTTTTTCAACCAAAGTGAACACCTGATCCTCCTCCACGACACGTCCTGGTGTTGCTGATGAGGCGTTGTCCATCTGCAACAAGGCACGTGATGCCCAAACAGCCTGCACTCCGATCTGACTTGGCACCTTGTCACCAGCTCCTCGGGGCGACCTTGATCGTCCAAACAACCAATACCAGGAGAGCATCCAGCTGTGGAAACAATAAAACTGCTTTTCAACAAAAAGAGAGAAGAATTAGTTTTCTCTTTAATAATACTTATAAATTGGTACTTTTACCCATTTTTCCTTCTCCTGCCTCTGGGATATTGCAGACCCAGACCAATTTTATAACTTGAATTTGACCTGAAATACTTTTCAGTTTGTCAAATCATGTCTTTCATTTTCTCAGCATTTCCTCTTTTTTTTTTTTTTAACAGTTCATCCATTCCCTTAATCAGCCCAGCAGCTTTGTGGGTGATAAGGAAATATGATAAATCCATTCAACATGTTTTCCAGCTGACCAGTCTTTCACCTGTTTTCCAATAAAATGGGTCCCATTTTCTGTATCTGAAGGGGACCCTCATAAAATTATTTCATCATACTAAGACATTTTAAAGTAGATGTCTGATTTGCATATTTACAAAGATGAGTCACCAACACACCTGAATATGTATCTACAGCCGTACATACATATCTCCACCCCTGTGACATGGTAAAGGGCCAATGAAATCCGTTTGCCAGATCTGATATGGTCCCTTTCCTCTATTTGTCCCTGCATTTACTGTTGTGACCCTCTTTTCTAATGCTGACATGCTTCACATTGCTGTATTACAGTTTAATGTCATTCGTCTTGTTCTACAACTAATCAAACAATTCTTCATACATAACCACTTCATGCAAAAAGTGTCAATAATTAACTTTATTTATTAAAAAGAAATCCTTCTTCTAGTCTTGGCCCCACTCAAAATGTTTAACTCATCAGTTTTCAAAACTGAGATGTTAACTTTTTCCACAGAACCCCTCTTGAAAAGAGCTGAACTTTCACTTTAAATGTGAAACATCTGCAAAACAAGATGGTGAAATTCTTTTTATCTCAGATATTTTTGGATACTTCTAGAGTTGTTTTTTAGATGCTGTCAAAACTATAGCTGCAGGTAAACCATTTATAAACAACATACGTTGCACTTCCTTCCAAACAACATACAATGCACTTCTTTCAAGGCAAACAGCTTAATTTAACACATCCAAACAACATATTTATTTCTAGACATTTCAAATCCACCCTTTTCTTCTTAAATCATCTTGACTTTAGGCATTTTAAAACATCCTTAGTGGCCCAAAATGTCAATACTTGTGCCTTTAATGGCAACATCAGATGTCTTAATTTCTCCTTTGACCTTTGGCATTTTAAAATCAATATCACCTTCAAGTTTTGGGGCTTTTTAATTTAACGTCAAGATCTGGGCTCTCTAATTCTGGACCTTTGATGTTCAATGTTTGACAATATCTGCTTTTCAGAGTGTTGATGTCAACTTTTGGACCCTACTTTTGCCCCTCTAATCCAAAATAATGGCTTCCAGCCCTCAGCTCTTCAGCTGACACATCATTCATCTCAGCTGCATGCACTCCTGCCTGCATTAATGCCCTCCAGAAAGCAGAACGGGTAAGTTCCTACATGTTTTTCTGGCCGTCCCTTCTCGGCCCACGACCCATGGGTTGGCCAAATGATTTTTTCACAGTTTTCAGCTCTGTGCTCCTCCTTGTGAACGCACAGCGAGCGCACCCCTCAGCACATCTCTGCTCGCACTCCCACAGGGTCACCCAATGACCCTGTAAATCAGAGTCCTCCGATGTTATCTGTCGGGCTGTTTCTACACAAACTTCAAACAACGGTCTCGAGCCTTGCAAAGCTCTGACTCGATGCGCTTTCATTTTCTGACCTCCACCTTTGTCTAACAGTCTCGAAAATCGAGCATCTGTGGATTGTGATATTAAACTCGACGGATTCCATCCGTCAGCCAACCTTGCAACATAAGCTCCGAATCGTTCCGGCAAAACATCACGCTCTTTCTTCCTCATTTTACGCCTGCATACCGCGCTCTCAGCTACATTAATCAAGCGGTCTAGCTTGCACTCTGTCTGCGCATCAGATAACAACTGTTTTCGTTGTAAAAACTGTTTCTCTTTCTCCTGAACTTCCTCAACACATTTTTCTTTTTTTCTCTCAAACTTTCCTCGCAACCGGGACACCTGCTCCACCGCCCCGTCAGCTACACTGCTCATTCTCACAAACTGAGCACCGAGCCGTCCATTCAACAAGCAGGCGGTCCTCACATTCTTGTTTCCTCCATTGAGCCTGTGATTGCATTTTCTGATTTTATGCTGAAGTCCTGTCATTGGAGCCATCTTTCCTGACCTCTCTTGCCTGCAAAAGTGGTCAAAACATCACTCGGACTATCTGCTTTCAGAAAAATTGTCTTAACAACTAAGGTGGGCTTCTTCCCCCCTCTTCAAAAACAACAATAAAAAAAAACAACTGAGATGGGACTTTTTCCCATCCCGGTACAACTTTTTCTCAGTTCAGCTCACGCCTCCTCAGGCGTCTGAATAAACTTTTTTCTCTGTTTTAAAACTCTTACACAAAGGCTCGGGCGTCCCCTCCACCTCTTAAACACAAAGCCAGGGTTGGATAACTCGGCACAACTTCTCACACAACGGCTCGGGCGTCCCCTCCACCTCTTAAACACAAAGCCAGGGTTGGATAACCCGGCACAACTATGCAACTCGCATCAACATTTCTCTCAACACCTTTTTTTTTTTTCCTTCGTTTGAATATGGTGCAGCCGTTCAGAATTATTTATTTAAATTCTTAACATCCCATCCTCGTCGCCAAAAATGTATTGTGAAATTCTTTATCAAAAGGGCTCGTGAAACGGTCGGCACAGATATTCAGACCAGAAGGAAAAAATAAAAGACAGAAGCTGTTACTGCTAGGATAAATTAGTGTCCTTTATTATCCTGCCACAGAGAACAGCCAAGCAAAAAACATGTACACTCTTAACACACAGATTGATATGAAATAACTTCTCACCGTGACACTGGCCGGGAAGTCGTCTTCGACCCAGGTAAAGAAGAATCACATCAAAATTGGTGCATGGCATTCAGCGCGTGCTGATCCACACCAGGACTCCCAACTCTCTGTTGTCTGATACATTTCTTATAAAGGCTTCCCTGATCGCGTGAGAGCAGATCAAAGCAAGTTTGATGGTTACCAGAACAACGGATCTAATTAAACCATCATCAAAAGCGATGGCTCATCCAGTAAGGAGCGCCTGTGACCGTAAAAGCGGGCCAAAGCTTCCAGGTCAAGAGCACTCCTAACGCTTATTAAAGCATTCCTAAAGAGCACTCCTCGTCCCTTCTGGAAACCATCAAAGAGTGCCTAAATATTATAAGCAACACACACACAAAAAGTATATGTTTGAAAACATAATACAAAATACAATCCCTAATATGTGAATAACACGTTGTATAAGTGTGTTTAAATAAGTGTAATATAGGTCTAGATTGACATAAAAGCATTAAAATAATAATTTCTATATCATTCCACCCTTGCTTTTATGGCAATTTTAGACATTTAATTCTGAATAAGTAACACACACAAAATATATATGTTTGAATCGGCATAAAGGCAACTTCACACCTTATAAAACATATTTTTATATCAGATACGTTTGCAATCGTGAAAACATCACTTTGGAAATAGTGGTAAGCTAGAAAACATCACTTCAGACAAAATGGCAAGCTTGCAAACATCCCTTCAGACACATTGGCAAGCTTAAAAATATAACTTCAGAAATAGTGACAAGCTTGAAAATATCCCTCAGACACATTCGCAAGCTTGAAAACATCAAT
>NW_023621464.1:0-764 GCF_014905685.2 Nematolebias whitei
GGGTATGAAATACGTCCACCGCCCTGTAGCAACAATGCCTTTGTACAGTCCCCTATTTGCCACGTTGCCTCTTGCTTGGAGCAGCACCAAGTGGAGGAAGGAACCCATCCACCTCCCTGGAGTTGTGCTAACTTTGAGCAGAACCCCATCCACTGAGCAGCTTCTAAACCCCTGGCTGTATTGCTGGCTCTGCAGCCCAGCTGCATGCCTGGAGCAGCACTACCTAGGTGCAGGACTGCCTCAGTCACATGGCCTCCTCCCTTGAGCGGCACCACCTACAAGCTGGACCACATACAGTGTGAGGCCTCTCCTCATCCTGGCTAGCAGGCTCTGTTGCTCAGCCTCCTCCTGTGAGCTTTGCCCATTGAACAGTCAGGTTTTTCAGCCCGGCCACATCCGTGGAGCTGTACAATCTTAGTGCAGGTCCACATCCACCACATGGCCTCCTACCGGGAGCTGTACCACCTCATAGATGTACCCCATCGCCACACAGCCTCTCCACCTCTCATCTGGCTGGCTCTGCAACCCAGCCACCTTCTTGGAGAAGCACCACCTCCGTGACGGACCCCATCCACCTCCCTGGATTTGTACCAACTCGGAGCAGAACCCAATCCAATGAGCAGCTTCTACACCCCTGGCTGGATGGCTGGCTCTGCAGCCCGGCCACCTTCTTAGAGCAGCAACACCTATGTACAGGACACCATATGGTTCTGCCTATCCCCAAAACAACTGTGTGTTTATCTAAATTTTGGTCACCTTGGTTG